>NW_015387990.1:20776-32582 GCF_001527695.2 Protobothrops mucrosquamatus | reverse complement strand
TGATATATGAGTTCATAAAAATTAAAAGCCTAGTGCAGTGATGGCGAACCTTTTAGAGACCGAGTGCCCAAACCGCAACCCAAAACCCACTTATTTATTGCAAAGTGCCAGGGCCGCATCAGCATTGTGGTGCCTTCAGGGCAGGGGGGGGGGCAGGGAGGCACCTCTGAGTACCGGCTCTGGCATGCAAAAACCAGGGGTGCAAAAATGGGCCACCGTGCTGCAAGGCGCAAAATGGCCGCCGCCGCACCATGGGGTGCAGATACAAGGCGCTGCACCACGCAGCCACAGGGCAGGGCTAGTGAGCACGTGTGCCAACAGAGAGGGCTCCGAGTGCCGCCTCTGGCACGCGTGCCATAGGTTCGCCACCACTGGCCTAGTGGTTGCCTTTGTTGCCTAGTGGACTGAACCCGGAAAAATAGATTAATTCAGTCATGACGTTCCAATGGGATTATTTCAGGAAACCGTGGCGATGCGAACCCCAGCAAACCCAACCAATTATTGTATATTATTCAGTAAACCAACAAAAATAGGTTTTTAGTGTTAAGCAGGAACCCAACTTTTGTATACGTGTGTCTAAGAGTACAAGGCGCGCACACATACACCCACCAATTTCACTGGACACCAAAAGATTTTTTAGAAGTTTTACTTCCTGAAAAACTTTAGGTGATTATGACAGACCCCCTTCGAACTCAAGACAAATGTAATTTCAGTGTGACTGTATTACCTAGGAATCCTGAGAAACATGAAATTAATGTTTGATGACTATAATGTACGTAATCACATATTTCCAACACGTTACACGAGTTCAACAGGGCCAAAAATGTTTTGCTGCTGATTTTCATTTGTATTGTGTCCTATGCATCTCACTGCAGTATCCAATAACAGTCAGCCAGCATCGATGGATTTCAGTTACTCCAATGCCATTTTTCCATTTTGTGGCAGTATCCTGCTGAAATCTTTCACCACGTTCATCGCTGACTACACCTAGATTTTCAAGAAGGAAGTCCGAAGTCTGAGTGTGCAAAATGAACCTTCAGTGACAGGTTGCACCTCATGATGGTATGCTGTAAAAAGTTTGTCAACCAGCTGAACGTGGTTTGGTGCATTGTAAATTGCCAAGAAAATTCTCAATAACGTCCTTGATTGCTTTCCAGGCAATTTTCTCTGGCCCCACTAACAGATCTTGACTTGTCATTGATGATCATCTGTGGACCAACACAAATGCCTTGGCATCAGTTATTCTGGGAAACATCTGTTTCAAATAATGAAAACCTTCACCTTCGTTGTTCATCACTTTCACAAAATTTTTCATCTGTCCGAGTTTTACGTGAGGCAGGAGGAAAAAATCCCTTTGTCAGGTCAACTATGTCAGGTCAACTATACTGCAGTTTTTCTGTCCTGGAACCAAATTCTTTCAGAGTGACCTTTCTCTTGCAGTGCTGTCCCATTTGCGTATGTATCAACAGTATTTTGTATATCTGAGCTGCATTCCAAGCAGCAGATCCACTACTTTTAAATCTCCCCAGGAAGTTTTTAAGAAGAGACTAGACAACCATTTGTCTGACATCGTATAGCAGGGGTGTCAAACTCAATTTCATTGAGGGCCGCATCAGCATTGCGGTTGCCCTTGGGGGGCCGGATGAGTGTGGCCAGGGTGGGTGCAGTCCAGGGGACTCGCAGGAGTCTTCTCCAGCACCAGAGTTCAAAGGCCTCGATTCTTTGGTGCTCAGCCTTTCTTATGGTCCAACTTTCACAGCCATACATTGCAACTGGGAAAATCATGGCCTTGACTATACGTACTTTTGTTGACAGGGTAAATCCAGAACTTTGTCACTGTTCCTCCCTGGCTGGCGCATTGCAGCATCTTCATCTGTTTTGTCTAAGCTCCACTTCTCTGCTGGTTTCAGTACTGGCAGATTGTTGTCACGTGGCACTGGTGTCCTGGCTGGAGGCAGGTTGAGGTATTTAATTGATTTCTTATTTTTAGCAGAGAAACCAGCGACATTAGAATAAAATTCTTTATTGGCCAAGTGTGATTGGAGACACAAGGAATTTGTCTCCGGTGCATAAGCTCTCTGTACATACAAGCAACAAGTGATAAATCATGATCATAATCATAAAATACAATCATTATAAATCATAAGATACAATACTCCATGCTAGTCATAAAGTACTAAAAGCAATCAACATAAATTGTAAGATACAAACAACAAAATGATAGTCCTAGGATGCTAAAGGAATAGGTAATAGGAAAGATGAGAAGGACAATAGTAATACAGCCCTACTACGTGGTTTGACATCCCAGGGCATAAAACAGTGTTGTGGGAATTAGTTGTTTAGCAGACTGATGGCATTGGAGGCAGGGGGGAAACTGTCTTTGTGTCTAGTTGTTTTGGCGTGCAATGTCCTATATAGCATCGTTTTGAGGGACGAAGTTGAAAGAGTTTATGTCCAGGATGTGAGGAATCTGTAGGTATTTTCACAGTCCTCTTTCTGGCTCATGAAGTACACAAGTCCTCAATGGAAAGCAGGCTGGTTGCAATTGTTTTTTCTGCAGTCCTAACTATTCGCTGAAGTCTGTGTCATGTTTGGATGCTGTGCCAAACCAGACAGTTATAGAAGGGCAAATGATAGACTCAATAATTCCTTTGTAGAACTGTATCAGCAGCTCCTCCAATCTGAGCTTTCTTAGTTGGCACAAGAAGTACATTCTTTGTTGTGCTTTTTTGATGACATTTTTGATGTTAGGTGTCCATTTCAAATCCTGGGAGATTATAGAAGCCAGAAACTTGAAGGTCTGTATTGTTGATATTTTGTTGTCTAGTATTATAAGAATTTAGAATAGAATAGAGCTGGAAGTGACCTTGGAGATCTTCTATCTAGTCCAACCCCCTGCTCAAGCAGGAGAACCTATACCATTTCAGACAAGTGACTGTCTAGTCTCTTCTTAAAAACTTTCAGTGATGGAGAACCCACAATTTCTGAAGGCAAGCTGTTCCACTGTTTAATTGTCCTCACTGTTAGGAAGTTTCTCCTTAATTTCAGGTTGCTTCTCTCTTTGACCAGTTTCCAACCATTGTTTCTTGTCCTGCCTTCAGGTGCTTTGGAGAATAATTTGACCCCCTCTTCTTTGTGGCTGCTCCTCAAATGCTGGAATACTGCTGTCATCTCACCCGTTTCTTCTTTTCTTTAGACTAGCCAAACCCAAGTCCTGCAGCAGTTCTTAGTATGTTTTAGTCTCCAGGCCTTTGATCATTTTAGTTGCTCTTCTCTGAACTTTTTTTCAAAATCTTAACATCTTTTTTGTAGTATGGTGACCAAAATTGCTTACAGTATTCCAAGTGTGGTCTTACTAGGGTTTTATAAAGCGGTACAAATATTTCACGTGATCTTGATTCTATGCCTGTTTATACCCAGGACTGTATTAGCTTTTTTGGCTGTTGCTGCACACTGCTGGCTCATATTCAAGAGGTGTGGAATAGGAGGGGTTCTCCTAAACTCTACTATCATTTCTAAGTTCTGAGTGTGTTCAGTTCAAGATTGTTCCGGCCGCACCACAGATTAGACCAGTGATGGCGAACCTTTTAGAGACCAAGTGCCCAAACTGCAACCCAAACCCACTTATGTATTGTCGGGTGCCGGATGGGCGTGGCCCATTGGGTGGGTGTGGCCCATTGGGGGGGCGTGGCTGCAGTGGTAATGGCAGACTGGGTGGGACTAAAAAGTTCAATCAATCAATTCCAACTTTGCGAGATCTTTCACCCCCCAGAAGTTGAAATTGATTGACTGAACCTTTTTTTTTTTTTTTGCACACGGCGGCAGAGGCCTAAAGCGAAAAGTTTTTATAAAACCCCGCTGAAGGCCTAGGACTGGGGCGATGGCACATGTGCCCACAGAGAGGGCTCTGCGTGCCGCCTGTGGCATGCGTGCCATAATTTCACCACCACGGGGTTAGACAAAAGTAATAGTCTGTCACATGGACATTCTGTTTTCACCATATCATTGGGACAGGAACCAGCATTGATTTCCGAGTTCCTCTGTGCCAAGCTCTAAGATCAACAACACATCTTGCACAACAAAGCAGCCCAGGCCTTGTCTTGATCCCCAACCTCACAATCAAAATAGAGTACATACACTTTCTTAACAATTCCAGTCACGGTGCATTTTTGAGGCTTAAGCATGTAGACGCCACAAATGTAGCAGAACGTATCATGGCCGTTCCCACATTGGTCAGACATTTCTGCTGTCCCCAATCATCCTATAACAAATCTAGAACCAGTTTACTTGTTATGAAAATTACATGTACACAGACAATGTTTTGCCATGTATCAAAATACATGGAAATTGATATCGACAAAATGATACCATACCATCTGTGCATGCAAGCTGCTTTATAGCTTTTCCAGGCAGCATCCATCCAGCCTAAGCATGCCTACGCATGCCCAAACTATACCAGATCTACAAATGTTATGCAATATGCCTCAGATGCATGCCTGAACACGCATGAGCTACACAAAGCATTTTACAATGCAAGCGAAAATGAGTAAACTTAAAATATATCTAAGAAGAAATTACAAAACAAGATTTCTATAAAACAGTAAGCGATAGGTTAAATTTCAGGTTAGTTTCAGGACTGACAGCCAGATAGGTTTGTTGCTATAGAAATGGCTAGCTAACATATACTGTTGTGTAAAAGTACAAAGTTGAGGTTGTAATGTTACTCTTCTACTGTGCTAAAGAGAGTTGGAAGTCTGTGCCTTTTTTTCGTTTCCCCTCTTTACTCTCTATTTTCTTTTTTTTTTCTTTTTCCCTCCCCTGCCTATTCTATTACTTTTTAAAATTTTCTCTTCGTATTTTATACTTAGATAAACTAATACAAATGTAATCTCAACAGGATTAACGGCCAAAAATGTATAAGATACACCCAGAAGTGTTCAGGAAGCAAAATGTTTGTTGTCCAGCACACGAACCCAACCTCTGTACAGTGCTGCCTCGTGGGTGTACGTGTCCACACCTTGCACACCTAATAGCCATAGTTTTTTAAATCACCAAACAGCTCCCGCCCAACAGGCAACGTCGAAAGTAGCGCAACCCACAAGTCTCCCGCTACTTTAAAGATTAAACCCCGAAGGTCCCCAGAGTCCTTGACGGATTTGCAAGACACCCCCCCCCCCATCCTACGACTTTTAGGTTCCCATTACCGGAGGTGGGAAAAGCTGGGAAAGCCAGGAAAAATAGGGCATTTAAAAAGGGCAAGATTCCTCCTCCGATAGGAAAAGCAACGGAAACCAACCAAAGCCAAAACGTCGGATTTGAAATCTGATTATTATTATTTTGGGGGGGGGACGGGTGTGTGTGTGTGTGTGTGTTGCTTTTTGTAGCCACAATGAACACATCAGCAGGGAGGGGCGCGCCCGTGCAGCCTTCCCTGCCCATTGCCAGGATCGGAAAGCAATGTCCTGCCTTGCTCTGTTGTTTATTTCTACGCTGGCGGGTTTTTTTAACCCCGCTTTGCAATTTGGGGTTTCTCTGTTCCCCCCTTCCTCTCCTTCTCCCCCGCCCCAAATCACCCTCCCCCCCGCCTCCCTCTCCCCGCGCCAGCCACTCACCTGCCTTCGCTCGCTCGCTCGCCCGCCCGCAAAGCTTAATTCAAAACCCCACTTTTGCCAGAGAGACGGACAGGAAGTGCCGTATTTATTTATGGGATCCAGCTCTCTCCCCTTATTCTCCCACCCCACCCTGAAATTCCCCTGCCCCTCTAGCCCCGGCAGCTTCATGGTTTCAACCCTTTAGAGCGGTGTTTCTCAACCTTGACAATTTTAAGGCATGTGGACTTCAACTCCCAGAATTCCACAGCCAGCTTTGCTGGCTGTGGAATTCTGGGAGTTGAAGTCCACATGCCTTAAAATTGTCAAGGTTGAGAAACACTGCAGTTTAGAGGGCGATCCAGCGGCGCGCTCTGCTTTGGGCGGAGGAATCAATGAACGGAGGAGGGTCTCCCATTTCAAAGAGCGGCCCACGACGCCCCTCCCCCGTACATCTCGCCTCTTAGGGGCCTCCTGGGGGGGGCTGCACCCCCCCCCCAAAGTAGGGAAGGTCCGTTTGCTGAATAGGAATTAGGGCTACGCAGATCATATGGTGGACAACTTGGATACTTAATTCTTTTTCCCTAAAGTTCAGATGGACCCTTGAATTGCCATCTGGGGTTCTGGGTCAGGCTTCCTTGGGGCCACATATGACTTGGGGGGAAACTGAGAGGGTGCAACTCCCTCGACTGGACTTGTGTCTTGAAAAGTCCCTTCAGCAGAAGACTCTGAGAGCATTCCCACATCCTTTAATTCAGTGTTTCTTTAAGCTAGGGCAGTGGTGGCGAACCTATGGCACGCGTGCCATAGGCGGCACCCAGAGCCCTCTCTGTGGGCACGTGCGCCATGCCCCAGAGATGGCAACCGTCCCTCTTGAACCAGCCGCCCGCTAACTCGCCGAGGTCCCACAAGGCCGGATGCATCCCAGCACCCATGTGCTTGCTGGCCTGTGTGCAGGGGTCGATGGTGTCAGGCAGCAGCCGGCCCCTGCTTCACCTTGCCCTGTGACAATGGCACCCCTGCCTTGCCTCGCCTCACCCTGCCGGATGAGCCTCCTGCCCACCGCCCCACCTGCCAGAAACCCCCTGGATCTCCCCCAACCCTGCCCGGCCCCCACAGGCATCCCTTCCACAAGAGCAACATCAAGGAGATCACACCCACTTTGGCCACATCCACCCAGTCTGCCATGACCACCACAGCCACGCCCACCTGGCACCCGGTGATAAACAAGCGGGTTTTGGGTTGCAGTTTCGGCACTCGGCCTCTAAAAGGTTCGCCATCACTGAGCTAGGGGTAGGGAACCTTGGTTCTTTTATCGTGGACTTCAACTCCCAGAATTCCTCAGTCAAGCATGGCTGGTTCAGGAATTCTGGGTACTGAGGTCCACAAGTCATGAAAGAGCCAAGGTTCCCCACCCCTGGTCTAATCTAAAAGAGAAGAGTTGTGGGGGAGCATGACAACTGTCTTCCAGTAGTTGAGGGGCTGCCACAAAGAAGAGAGGATTGACTCATTCTCTAGGCCTCGGGCACCACAGGGTAGGATAAGAAGTAATGGGTGGAAGCTTGTCATAGAGAGATCCAACCTAGAAGTCAAGGGAAATTTTCTGATGGTGAGAAGAATGAATCAATGGAGTATCTTGCCTCCTGGAGTTGTGGGTGCACCATCACTGGAGATTTTTTAAAATAGATTGGACACCCATTTGACTGGGATGGCATAAGGTCTCCTGCCTTGGAAGACCTCCAAGGTCCCTTCTAGCAACATGAAACTGGGGGTGAGATTAAGTCCTGTCCCGAGGATATGGCATAGCCAAACAGCTACTGGGCACATGGGTACAGGGGTTAGAATCAGTGGCTCCCAACCTTTTTTATATCCCGCACCCCTAAAACGCTTCTGATATATTCTTGCACCCTTAAAAAAGTTCAAAACAACGGCAACGAATTATGCATATACACTATAATTTTGAAAACCCAAGTTTTCGCACCCCCTAGAATATCGTCTCACACCCCCAGGGGGTTCAAGCACCCCCAGTTGGGAACCCATGGGTTAGATCAGGGGTGTCAAACTGCCGGCCCACAGGCCGGACGTGTCAACCTGAAGCTGCGCCCACCCCATTGCCAGCAATGGCAAAACTGTCCCGATACGTTGTGCGACGTCACGTGACGTCGCGAGTTTGACATGTCTGCGTTAGATGAATGCAACTAAGAGCCCGAAGCCATGGCCTTGCGTTATCTCATAGCAACAAACAGCATACAGGTAGTCCTCGACTTATGACCACAATTGAGCCTAAAATTTTATGTTGCTAAGTGAAACATTTGTTAGGTGAGGTTTGCCCCATTTTACAACTTCTCTTGCCACAGTATTAAGTGAATCACTGCAATTGTTAAGTGAGTAACACAGTTGATAAGTGAACCTGGCTTCCCCATTGACTCTGTTTGTAAGGTCACAAAAGGTGATCGATCACCTGACCCCCGGGACACTGCAGCCGTCATAAATATGAGTCAGTTGCCAAGCGTCTGAATTTTGGTCACGTGACCCTGGGGATGCTGCAAAGCTTGCAACTGTGAAAAACGGTCATGAGTCGCTTTTGTCAGTGCCATCGTATCTTTGAACGGTCGCTAAATGAACTAACTGTTGTTAAATCGAGGACTACCTGTATTAGAAAACTGTTCAGAAAATCCTTGGTTTTACAAGATTTAAAGATTTTTTTAAAAAAATAGCAGTGAAATATTGCAGCAGAACAATTAATCCACGGAAGTGCTTGCTTCCAGACGCAGCAAAGAGAGCCCCCAGGACGTCATTTACTTCTAGCTTAGGAGATGCACTTTCCAAGATAATGGCTGCAAAAACCACCAAGAAAAATGGAGTTTCCAGACTCAGGAACAGCGTATCTCCCAAGAACAATTTCACGAGTGGGGAATCGATTTTTCTTTTTTTTAAAGCTGCATGCTGACCATTTGAGCTTTTAGAAAACTGGGACTGGCAGGCAAGCGAAATCCGAGACCGGAAGATTCCTCCGATTTTCTTTTAGGTCAGGGCTAGGCCACCTTGGCTCTTTTATGACTCGTGGACTTCAACTCCCAGAATTCCTGAGCCAGCCACGCTGAGGGGAAAGGGAGAGGTTTCCAAGCTGAGCCATGCTGGCTCAGGAATTCTGGGAGTTGAAGTCCACGAGTCATAAAAGAGCCAAGGTTGCCTACCCCTGGACCAGACAGTCACTTGTCTAAGATGGTATAGGTCAAGGGTAGGCAACCTTGGCTCTTTTATGACTCGTGGACTTCAACTCCCAGAATTCCTGAGCCAGCCATGCTGAGGGGAAAGGGAGAGGTTTCCAAGCTGAGCCATGCTGGCTCAGGAATTCTGGGAGTTGAAGTCCACGAGTCATAAAAGAGCTAAGGTGGCCTACCTCTGTTTTAGGTCAACCCGCAACTCCGCTTCAGGCGACTCGAGGAGAATCCGAGGCCTTTGCGAAGGCGACAATACAGAGGCGTCGCCATGACGTCCTGCCAGCCCCGCCCCTTTCGAATCTCCGCGGGATCGTTTCCCCGATCAAAGGGACGCTGCTTGCAATTCAATTGCCCCATGCTCTTTTTGTCATTTGACACACAAACACACACACACACACCCCATTCCGTGACGCCTTTGCGCCGTTTTTTTTTTTTTATGCCTTTCCCCTGCAATGCAGATTGCGGGGGTGTGCTATATGTGAACATGGAGGTTCGATTTACTATAGGAAGAATCAGTTGCAAGAACCAACTGTGGTACACTCGCCTGGGTCTTTACCAGGAGAGAGCTAAATAGGCGCACTTAAAAAAAATATTTACTCAAGGATAATTTCTCTTTAACCTTCCTTCCTCCCCCAACCCATCACCCGCTTCCTGGATTTCTTATTCTTTGATCTCTCTTTTTTTTTTTTCCAGAAACTTTGAAATTTAACTTACCCTTTCCGACCGGTTGAAATTCGCCCAGCAAAACTAAACAATGACAACACCAAACTACAAAGTTTTATCCAATGGAACTACAGGAAAAGGAATTCAGTAAGAGGAAGGGGGTGGGGGGAGAGAAAAAAGAAAAGAAAAAAGAACAGTCTACATTTCTGGATCTACTCTAGCTACTGAACTTTGTGCGTTTAACCCGTTCAGCTTTTCGGAAAATTGCGCGGTTTCACTAACATGATTGTAAAATGATCTCCCAACCAATCCTGCTCCCTTGTGCAGAATTCAGAAGCCAGAACAGATTTTACAGCACAGATGAAAGCAACACGGAAGCAAAAAAAAAAAAAAAGTATTTGCAATAATGATTCCATTTTGGAATAAGTTCGCCTACAGCTTAGCTTTAGTTAGCTTTTGTTAGAACTGTAACCAAAGTCCAGAACTGATCCTAAACTGGTTTTGAGGAGATGTGATTAAACTGGATACGTGTACAAAGGACTGTCCAGCCGTGCACCTGACAATAAATAGATACACGTTGTTGTCATAAAATCCTGGGTTGTATAAACAGAGGCATAGAATCAAGATCATGCAAAGTATTAGTACCGCTTTATAAAACCCTAGTGAGACCACACCTGGAATACTGCAACCAATTTTGGTCACCATACCACAAAAAAGATGTTAAGATTTTGGAAAAAGTTCAGAGAAGAGCAACTAAGATGACCAAAGGCCTGGAGACTAAAACATATGAAGAACGGCTGCAGGACTTGGGTTTGGCTAATCTAAAGAAAAAGAGAAATAGGTAGGGTTGCCAGGTGTCCACTATTTGAGTGGACAGTCCACTTTTTTCACATTATGTTCACTATTTTTTTTTCACAAAATAGTGGACATTTTTTTTATTCAAAAGCTTTATGATGAAATGGTACGTAATCTAAAGCTGTACAGTCTACTTTTTTTACTACTTAACACCCCCCCCCCCTGCTTGTCCGCTATTTTTTGGAAGCAGACCTGACAACCCTAGAAATAGGGATGACATGATAGCAGTATTTGAGTATTTGAAAGGCTGCCACAAAGAAGAGGGGGTCAAATTATTCTCCAAAGCACCAGAGGGCAGGACAAGAAACAATGGTTGGAAACTGATCAAAGAGAGAAGCAACCTGGAATTAAGGAGAAACTTTCTAACAGTGAGGACAATTAAACAGTGGAACAGCTTGCCTCCAGAAATTGTGGGCGCTCCATCACTGGAGGTTTTTAAGAAGAGACTGGACAGCCACTTGTCTGAGATGGTATAGGTTCTCCTGCTTGAGCAGGGGGCTGGACTAGAAGACCTCCAAGGTCCCTTCCAGATTCTATTCTATTCCATTCCATTCTCCAGTGTTTTATGGATCCAGGGACTGTAAGAAAGGAAACTTCTAAGTTTTTAGGGTAATAGACATGGCAGACTGCGGAATTCTGGAAGTTGCTCTACACTTTTTGAAGTTGCCAAAGCTGAGAAACACTATTCTAGACTGTCCCCTTTGAACTGGATCATGGAAACTCGGTAACAATGTGTACCAAATAATTCTAATTTTGTAAACCAAGCCAATTCTCTGTGGTCTTTGGTGGAAAATAGAGGAACAACACAATGTGGTTAAGAGGTGCTCGTCAAAGTAGAATTAAAGAAGGAGGCCAGAGAAAAAACAGTAACAAAAACATTTATGAACGATTGCAAACTTTATACAAGTAGTCCTCAACTTACAGCAGTTCGTTTAATCACCATTTGAAGTTACAACGGCACTGAAAAAAGTAACTTTTGACTGTTTTTCAGACTTATGACCATTGCAGCATCCCCATGGTCATGTGATTAAAATTCAGATGCTTGGCAACTGACTCATACTTATGACGGGTGCAGTGTCCCAGGGTCATGTGATCCCCTTTTGTGACCTTCTGACAAACAAAGTCAACGGGGAAGCCAAATTCACTTAACAACCGTGTTAATAGCAGCTGCAGGGATTCATTTAACAACCGTGGCAAGAAAGGTTGTAAAATGGGGCAAACCACACTTAACAAATGTCTCACTTAACAGAAATTTTGGGCTCAGTTGTGATCATAACTTTATTTATTTATTTATTTATTATTTGAATTTATATCCCGCCCTTCTCCTTGCGGACTCAGGGCGGCTGACAATCAATTAAAAACACCACTAACAATCACAAGTTAAAATTAATTAAAATGAAATATTTAAATTGTCTAATTAAAAAGTAATTAAAAACCCCTCTAAAAAACCCCTCTTAAAAATTATCCTAGGCCAGT
>NW_015387990.1:8212-20081 GCF_001527695.2 Protobothrops mucrosquamatus | reverse complement strand
AACCTCTGTCCCGGGCCCTCCAGAGATCATTAACCAACGTGACCAATGCCGTTTCCGTGCTGTACCCCGGCCTGAAGCCCGACTGGAGGGGGTCCAGATAATCTGTTTCCTCCAGGTGCCGAGGGAATTGCCGTGCAACCACACTCTCAACAACCTTCGCCACAAAGCGAAGGTTGGAGACCGGGCGATAGTTAGCCAACACATCTGGATCCAGGGAAGGCTTCTTCAGGAGGGGCCTCACCACCGCCTCCTTTAAGGTCGCGGGGAAGACACCCTCCCATAAAGAAGCGTTTATAATTCCCTGGAGCCAGGCTCGTGTACCCTCCCGAGCCGCCAGTACCAGCCAGGAGGGGACTATCTGTCTTTGTGGAAAGAAAAAAAACCAATGTGATGATTTATCACAGACATGTCAAACACAAGGCCCGGGGGCTGGATACGGCCCACGAAGTGGTTTCATGTGGCCCACAAAGCCATCCTGGAAACAGTGAGGGAACGGCCCCCGCTGCCTTGGCCCTAGCCCAGGCTGGCCAGGAGGGAGCCAATGTACAATTTTGTGGTGGCCATCTATGCTGAAATGCATTCAGTCTTAGCTCCACAAGGCCGTCTGGAAACAGTGAGGAACCAGCCCCTGCTGTGTCAGCCCCGCCCCCTGGGTGCATGCTGGGGAGGTGTCACCCTTTGTGAGGAATGAAGAAATGCACCATGCCTTGGCGCTTGCCCCGGTCCCACCCCCTTCTGCCAGAGACCCTCAGATCTGTCCCACTCCTGCCCAGGCCCCCACAGGCACCCTTGACACCAACGATGTAGAGCTGGCCATGCCCACCCAGTAGGCCACACCCACTCCATCCACGCCCACTCAGTAGGCGCCCCCCCCCCCAGGGCAACCACAATGCTGATGCGGCCCTCGGGTTGAGGATTTAAAAAAATGTGGACTGAGAGGCTGGAGGGATTTGTATAACATCTGTGAGGGAGGTAGGATTAAAAGGTTATAATTACCTGTTGAAGAGAGGTTGGGATTCATTGTATTTAATCACTTTGGTTTTCTTTTGTCTTTTGTCTTTCTTTTTCTTTAAATTAGTATTTTAACTTTATGTAAAATTCTCCATACAGGAAGTCATTGACTTATGACAATTATGCTCAGAAGTTACATGAGTCATTAGAGAGAGAAGAGAGAAAAAGAGAGAAGCAGCCTAGAACTAAGGAGAAATTTCCTGACAGTGAGAACAATTAACCAGTGGAACAACCTGCCTCCAGAAGCGGTGAATGCTCCAACACTGGAAGTTTTTAAGAAGAGACTGGACAGCCATTTGTCCGAAATGGTATAGGGTTTCCTGCCTGAGCAGGGGGTTGGAATACTGCATCCAGTTTTGGTCACCGCGATGTAAAAAAGATGCTGAGACTCTAGAAAGAGTACAGAGAAGAGCAACAAAGATGGGGACTGGAGGCTAAAGCATATAAGGAACAGCTGCTGGAATTGGGTATGTCTAGTTTAGTGAAGAGAAGGACGAGGGGGGACACGATAGCAGTGTTCCAATATCTCAGGGGCTGCCACAAAGAAGAGGGAGTCAAGCTATTCTCCAAAGCGCCTGAAGGCAGGACAAGAAGCAACGGATGGAAACTAAGCAAGGAGAGAAGCAACCTAGAACTAAGGAGAAACGTCCTGACAGTTAGAACAATTAACCAGTGGAACAACCTGCCTCCAGAAGCGGTGAATGCTCCAACACTGGAAGTTTTTAAGAAGAGACTGGACAGCCATTTGTCCAAAATGGTATAGGGTTTCCTGCCTGAGCAGGGGGTTGGACTAGATGACCTCCAAGGTCCCTTCCAACTTTATTGTTGTTGTTGTTGTTGTTGTTGTTGTTGTTGTTGTTATTATTATTATTATTATTATTATTATTACCTCCAAGGTCCCTTCCAACTTTATTATTATTTAGTGGCTCATCGTGGCTGATTTCACAAATTTTTGTGGTAGTCATTAAGGCAACAGATTGAGCAAAACCATCATATGCGATCTGCATTTTGTGCCAGAAAATAGAAATAAATATCAATTTCCAGCAAGAAATATCATAAATAGCAGTCACATAACCGGGGAACACTGCAAACGGACGTAAATGCAGCCCATTTCCTGAGCACCCAAAATGTGATCACATGACTGCAATGGCAGTGGGGGGGGGAGCAGTTGTAACTTCAAGTCCAGGTCATGAGTAACTTTTTTGAAAACAGTATTGAAGTGGATCAAGGGAAGTCATTCCTCCTTCCTATTCTGCTTTGGAATATAACACACACACACAAACAACACATCCTGTTATATTCTGGGTGCCACATTTTATAAATAACACTGAGAAGCTGGAGCATGCGACGAAGAGCAACTGAGATGACAAAGGCCTTGAAGGAATAGCAAAGAATTTAGGGCAATCTAATCCTAATTCTATTCTATTCTAATCTAATCTAATCTAATCTAATCTTAATTTTAAAAAAAGAAGACTGTGGGGAGACCCGAGAACTTCTTTTTAAATATAAGCAGTCCTTGATTTACAACCAATCATTTAGTCACTATTCAAATTTACAACAGCACTGAAAAAAGTGACATGACCCATTTTCACACTCAAAACCATTGGCCACTTAATCAAAATTCGGATGCTTGTGACAACCGGTACGTATTTAGAGCAGGGCTTTTCAACCTTTTCAGAGACTGCACCACTTTTAGGATATGGCAATATTCGAGTACCAGCAGTCACCTAGCAGGTGGGCGTGGCCTGCTCACTGGACACTCACTGGACACAGCTGACTGGAGACAGCTGGGTCGCCACGGAACAAGTCGCACTGGCTAACTCGATGTGGGGACAACTCGGTGCCCCACAAACTCGCCTCCCCAAACTGCTAGCAGCCAAGCGCATGCACATGCGCACGCATGCGCACACACCACATTCCAGGTTTGGGGATTTTTATCCACAGAGAAAGGAGAGGGCCTTCTCCTGAAGCCCAGGCACAATTGGCAATTTGCTAGCTCAGATGTGGATACAAATCTCCAAGCCTGGAATATTTGTGTGTGCACGCATCTGTCTGTCTGTGTGTGTGTGTGTAGCACGCTCAAGAGATGTTCTTTTCCCAATCTCAGACGTTGTTGTTTCCCTGTCCCGTGCCCCCTCCTGGCAAAGCAGGAAGTGGAGGACGTTTGCAGGAAGCAGTTTCCTCCAAGTCCAACTTCTGTCTTAACAGATCCCTGGAAAGCAAGAGGCGTCAGGGGAGCAGCGCTCCTGGATCCTGCACAAGGAAGGCTGGCCCTTCTCGAAAGGGAATTCCCATTTCCAATCGTGAGTAGTAAGGATGCTGGCTTGTTGGGGCAGCCTTCTCTAACGCAGCTCCCCTGCCACCCCCTCCTCCTCTCCAGAGATCTGCAGGAGAGACAGAGATCTGAAGGGCGAGGTGCAGCCTTCATATTGGCCACTTCTACCTCTCCAAGCCCTCCTCGATGAAACATACATTATATACTAGCTGTACCCGGCCACGCGTTGCTGTGGCTCAGTCTGGTAAAAGCGTGTGTTGCTTTTATGCCCAACAGATGGCGCTGTTTTTCAAAAAAAGCATAGTCGCTCACTAAACGGGAGCCTCTTAAATCGCCCATCAAGTAGTGCTGAGGGCAAAAATTAATCAAATAAAATTTTGCAGCTCTCTCCTGTTACTACATCCTATTACCTCCAGAACGCGCCCTTGGATTGCACAAGGGGCTAGGCTAAAATCCGGTTGAGTAGTTTGCAGCCAGGTGTTCAGTACATATCTTGCCAATGTGGTTTTAATAGGCCAGGAAGGGACAGGACAGTGATGGCGAACCTTTTAGAGACTGAGTGCCCCAAAACCATCCCCCCACCCCGTCCCCGCTCCGCCCTGCCCGCTGGACCACCCACCATCTCCACGGCCTGCCCAGATCACCCAGGCAGCCCAGCAGCGCCCTGGTGGCCACGCCCTCCGCCCATGCCCCACAGCAGCCTCTGCGTGCGATGGGGTGCAAGGGCGGAGTCTTGTCCCCCACTGCCTGGCTACCATGTCCTTGGTTGCGCTGCTTCATATGGGCTGCACCTGGGGGCAACTCTCCGGGGGGGGCTGCTGGTGAGGAGGGGGCCGTGGGAGGAGGCGGGGCTGGAGCAGAGGTGTGTGTGCCCACAGAGAGGGCTCTGAGTGCCACCTCGGGCACCCGTGCCATAGGTTCGCCACTACTGGGATAGGAAAACCCGAGGAAAACTTTCCAATCAATAAACCATGGTGGACTCTGCTTGTTTTGCCCTATTTGGATTCTCCTCCCCAGTGGCAGCCCATCAATTTCAGAACTGCACAGCCACAAAGACAGAAGCCTTCAGCCTCCCAATCCCTGCTTAGAGAGGGATTTGCATTTCGGTGAGAGTCAGGCCATACGCCCCCAATCGAAGGAAAACCTCAAATCCAGTGGGTCAGCCCAGCTACCTCGCCCCTCCGGTTCCTTCTCCTTGCCCCCTGGGCACAGACCCAGTTGCTGTTCCTCACCACAGCTGGGACGGGACTTGAAGTACCTCTGTATTGCAAAGCAGTGCTCCCCCGGCGCTCCCGCCTGCCGCCATGCCGACAGCCCCGACTAAAGGCCGTGCGCTCCAGGAGACGGCAGCCGAGACTACAGCAGTTTTGCAGCTTGTCAGCGGTGCTCAAAGGCTGCCCAACTTTACTGTGGAATTTCGGGGTTGGAAAGCGGAGGGGCAGCGCTGGATAAGCCTCCTTTCCCCCCCTCCCCGCAGCTACCTCCTTCGGAGCCTTTGTGATCCCGATGGGCCTGCCGGCACAGATCCACCAGCTTCGTCCTGCAAAGCGCGGCTCACCCGGTGCTCTTGTCCGCCGCCATGCTGGCAGGCCAGTCGAGATCAAGAAGGCTCCAAAGGAGGTAGCTGTGGGGGGGGGGAACAGGAAGCTTTCCAGCAGGTGCCGCCATGCCTACAAACCGCTCAAAAATCTAAAACGTCCTGAGGAACTCAGTTCAGGGAAGCCTGGGGGATGCTGTGTGGGAGGAACAGGCCTGGGAGGACCCAAGGGTCGTGGTATAAAACAGGCCTTTGGAGGACAAGCTTGGGCCTGCGCTAGACCTCCAAGAGTTTTTCCCATCAGTGAGATAGCCACTGTTCTGCTTCACAATTCGCACATTCATTTAATCTGGTTGCATCAGGAACAGCAGGGGTAGGGGTAGTTAAGCAAAGCAACTGGTAGGCCCTATTACACTTGTATCTCGAGAACTACGTGTATGCTGGCCAGGGAAATCTGGGGCTCAAAATCTGGAGGTCACAAAGGTAGAAAGCTAAAATGTGGAAATTCCACAATCAATGTACAAAAAACACCACCCAAAGGCTTCTTTGCTAGTAATTTCACAATTTCTGCAAAAGAAAATATTCAGAAACATCGGCTGATAATCAGAAACAGGTAATTAGCCTTTAACAACCTAACATTTTCCATTTTCTTCTCTCCACCAACACCTGAGATGTGTTGACTAAAAAAAAAAGCAGGGCAGAATTTTTGTCCATCCATCCCCCCATGGGAGGTCAGAAATGAAATTCAAATCTTCCCTAAACACATCAACTTTTGCCTCATGCGCATTTCATTGTGTACAATAAGAGATCATTTACTTCTGAAAGACTACAGACCGGGGATTTGAAATGTTTCTTCCTTGTGTGTAAAAAGTACATGATTTATAAGGTTAGACCTAATACTGAAATCTTTCCCACAATCTGGATACTTTTATGGTTTCTCTCCTGTGTGTGTCCTCTGGTGTTTCACAAGCACAGAAGCATAACTGAAACTTTTCCGGCACTTTGGACACTCATACGGTTTCTCTCCTGTGTGAGTCCTCTGGTGTATTACCAAGTGTGAATTCTGACTGAAACTTTTCCCACATTCAGGACATTCAAAGGGTTTCTCTCCTGTGTGAGACCTCTGGTGTATCACCAGGTGAGAATTCTGACTGAAACGTTTCCCACAATCAGGACATTCAAAGGGTTTCTCTCCGGTGTGAGTCCTCCGATGTATTATCAGGCTGGAATTCAGGCTGAAACGTTTCCCACAATCAGTACATTCAAAGGGTTTCTCTCCTGTGTGAGTCCTCTGGTGTATCACAAGGTTAGAACGGTAACTGAAACTTTTCCCACAATCAGGACATTTAAAGGGTTTCTCTCCTGTATGAGTCCTCTGGTGGTTCACCAGGTTGGAATTCTGACTGAAACTTTTCCCACACTGTGGACACTCATAAGGTTTCTCTCCTGTGTGAGTCCTCTGGTGTTTCACCAAGTGGGAATTTGCAATGAAACTTTTCCCACAAACTGGACACTCATACGGTTTCTCTCCTGTGTGAGTCCTCTGGTGGTTCACCAGGTCAGAATTCTTCCTGAAACTTTTGCCACAATCTGGACATTCAAAAGGTTTCTCTCCTGTGTGAGTCCTCTGGTGTATCACCAATTGGGAATTCTGACTGAAATGTTTCCCACAATCAGGACATTCAAAGGGTTTCTCTCCTGTGTGAGTCCTCTGGTGTATCACAAGGTTGGAATTCTGACTGAAACTTTTCCCACATTCTGGACACTCGTACGGTTTCTCTCCTGTGTGAGTCCTCTGGTGTATTACCAGGTTACAATGGTAACTGAAACTTTTCCCACAATGTGGACACTCGTATGGTTTCTCGCCGGTGTGAGTTCTTTGATGATTCACCAAGTTAAAATGGTAATTGAACCTTTTACCACAATCAGGGCACTCGTATGGTTTCTCTCCTTTGTGAGTCCTCTGATGGTTCACCAGGTCATAATTCTGACTGAAACTTTCCCCACAGTCAGGACATTCAAACGGTTTTTCTCTTGTGTGAGTCCTCTGGTGTTTTACCAGGTTGGAGTTATGACTGAAACTTTTCCCACAATCAGGACACTCATATGATTTCTCTCCTGTGTGAGTCCTTTGGTGTATCCCCAGACTGGAATTATGACTGAAATGTTTTCCACAATCAGGACATTCAAAGGGTTTCTCTCCTGTGTGAGTCCTCTGGTGTATCACCAGGTGGGAATTCTGATTGAAACTTTTCCCACAATCAGGACATTCAAAGGGCTTCTCTCCTGTGTGAGTCCTCTGGTGTATCACCAGGTAGGTACTATGAATGAAACTTTTCCCACAATCAGGACATTCAAAGGGTTTCTCTCCTGTGTGAGTCCTCTGGTGTATCACCAGACTGGAATTGACACTGAAACTTTTCCCACAATCAGGACATTCAAATGGTTTCTCTCCTGTGTGAGTCCTCTGGTGTATCACCAGGTTGGAATTCTGACTGAAACATTTCCCACAATCATGACACTGAAAGGGTTTCTCTCCTGTGTGAATCCTCTGGTGTGTCACCAGACTGGAATTGTTACTGAAACTTTTCCCACAATCAGGACATCTGAAAGATTTCTCTCCTTTGTGAGTCCTCTGGTGTATCACCAGGTGGGAATTTGCAATGAAACTTTTCCCACAAACTGGACACTCATATGGTTTCTCCCTGGTGTGAGTCCTCTGATGTATCACCAAGTTGCCATGCTTGCTAAAGCATTTACCACATTGGGAGCACTTGTAGGGCATCTGTCCTGTGGGGGTCCTTCTATAAACCACAAGGGAGCTATTCTGACCAAAGCTTTTGTCACATTGGTAGCACTTGTATGGATTTTTTCCAATGTGGATCCTCTTGTGCATAATCAGCTGTGATTTGCAAACAGTGCTTTTCCCACAATAAGCGCATGTATGGAGCTTTTCCACCTCTGATATTCTTGAGGAGATTTTAAAAATATGTGTGATCCCTTGTTTAGTGGTGTTTTAATTGCAGCTACTGTTTTCTTCCTTCCAGCACAAGGCCTACAGTACTGCCTGCCTGTGGACGCCTCTGGATGCTTCTCTAGATACCTCTCCAGATGTCAGCTTGGAGGAAGATGAACCAGTTCCAGGCACGTCTGGATGGTCAATGGCTCCAAGCAGCCACTTGAGGAGTATTTGGCTGAAGCACAGCTGCAGCAGGACAGTCCTGAGGCTTCAGGTGGGGAAAGCATGCACTGTAGCCAGTCAGTGAGGAGGAAGAGGAAGTACCTTCTGCACCTGATTCAAGAACACATAGAGCAGAGAAAAGGCAGGAACAGAGAAGGTCAGCCAGATTACTCGCGAGGAGAAAGCCTCGCCCTTCTTCACGGGCTGCACCAGAAACTGGTTATTTAGTACAGCACAGATGGAAGCAGTCCTGGGAACAACCTGTTCATTTCCTAGCTGTGTTTTCTGGTTGTTGTGATTCTTGCCTTGCTTTGGATTGACACTGCCTTGACTTGGATCTTGTCTTGTGAACTCTAGACTTTTCTTGCCTCGTGAACCCTCTTGTATTGTGGATTTAATTTTGCCTGGAGGATTTATTTTGATTGGGAAACCTTCAAGTGCCTTGTGGACTCATGGGCCATTGTTCTATGGACTAGCATTGGGCTGCTTATGGCTGGACTTAATTGAGACAGTTCTGAGTTTTTGGTGAAGGGAGTTGCAGAGGAATATTAACAAACCCAGTAAACCACAGTTACGTGTGTCTGTGTGTGAGTGGGAAAGCACACTGCCCTATGTGACAATCCAACTGACCTTTTCCTCCACACTGACTTCCAGAATGGAAAAATAATCTCCCTTGACTTTTCCTGTAATGTATCCTTGAGTTCAGCAGACTCTATTTTTTTCCAGCTTGAAATCTCTTCTTGATTTTCTCTTGTCTTTCGCCTGCTGGGATAGGAGAAGAATTGTGTAATCTTCTGAAGGAAATTGAAACTATTTTGATTTCTGGCTTGATTTGCTTTCCTTTTCAAAAATTATTTTCAGTTGTCCGGAGTGTTCTTATTGCCATCCTCTTTGTCTATAAGATTCAAAGAAAAGTGAAACTTTGTTTATATAATGCTTGCAGAAGATGTGAAAAAAAGAAAGCATACATTACATTTAAAAAGCAAACATGCTACAATGCTAGAGTAACCTCTTACATTAATTATGATTCACTGAACATTACAGAGATAATAATAATAATAGTAAAGTTGGAAGGGACCTTGGAGGTCATCTAGTCCAACCCCCTGCTCAGGCAGGAAACCCTATACCATTTCGGACAAATGGCTGTCCAGTCTCTTCTTAAAAATCTCCAATGTTGGAGCATTCACCGCTTCTGGAGGCAGGTTGTTCCACTGGTTAATTATTCTGTCAGGAAGTATCTCCTTAGTTCTAGGTTGTTTCTCTCCTTGCTTAGTTTCCACCCGTTGCTTCTTGTCCTGCCTTAGGTGCTTTGGAGAATAGCTTGACTCCCTCTTCTTTGTGGCAGCCCCTGAGATATTGGAACACTGCTATCATGTCCCTCCTCATCCTTCTCTTCCTTAAACTAGACATACCCAATTCCAGCAGCCGTTCCTTATATGCTTTAACCTCCAGTCCCCTAATCATCTTTGTTGCTCTTCTCTGTACTCTTTCTAGAGTCTCAACATCTTTTTTACATCGTGGTGACCAAAACTGGATGCAGTATTCCAAGCGTGGCCTTACCAAGGCATTGTAAAGTGGTATTAACACTTCACGTGATCTTGATTCTATCCCTCTGTTATCCCAAGTTCAAATATCCATTCAATCATGAAATTCCCATATTGACTTTAATCAATCACAAATTCTTAGCACTACAAAGGGTTATCATCAAATACATGTGGAAGTGTTGGAGATAGATTATACAATTGTACATATATGCATACAGAGAGAAATACAAATATAAATATATATATGTGGAAAATCCATGTTTTCAGCCTGAAAAATGTCCCAGAATGGTTATAGTCAAACCTTCTGAGCTACGTTTAGAGATGGGGGGGGGGCTTTAACTGCTGAAATGATGACTAAAGCCTCTACAAGATTTGAAACACCAGTTTTGCCCATGGAAGCCCTCAGCTCCAAGTATGGGCAGAAAATATTGTCCACAACTGATCTGGGGACATCCCCTTCAAGTAGTCCTAACTTACTGACCAGAACTGGGATTGGTATCTGTGTCACTAAGGACCCTGATCATTAAGCATGATGTCACATGACAGTGCCAACTTACATCTGTTCCTCTGCAGTTGTTAAACAAAGACATTTTTTCATTATTGTGACTTGCAATTTCCTGCCAGTATACCCATCGATTTTGCTTATCAGAAGCTGGCTGTGGAGATCAAAAATGGGGGATCATGAGTGTGGGATGAAGTGACCAACATAAATGTATACCAGTTGGCAGAACCCAAATGGGTGTAACTCCCTTTCCCTGCATCTTTATAACCGAAGGCTCAGTGAACGAGTGGTAAATGAGGACTACCTATACAACTGAACATCCTGAAAGGTCCTCCATAGATACTTTTTAAGAAGTGCTATATCAGTGTTTCTCAACCTTGACAATTTTAAGGCATGTGGACTTCAATTCCCAGAATTCCACAGCCAGCAATGCTGGCTGTGGAATTCTGGGAGTTGAAGTCCACATGCCTTAAAATTGTCAAGGTTGAGAAACACTGTGCTATATTAAGCACACTTGAACCTGGTTAATACACGGATGGAGCTCCAATAGGAAATACCCTGCTTGTTGGCTACACATGAAAGTAAAAAAAACAAAACTCCCAGGTGAGATCAGTGGCAGATCAGTCTGATATTGTTATCAAGAAAACAGCAGGTCCATAAGAGGATAATAAGAGTCCGCAAGGAGAAGGGCGGGATACAAATCAAATTAATAAATAAATAAATAAATAAGAGTTGAAAGGGACCTCAGAGGTCTTCTAATCCAATCCCCTGCTTAGGTGGGAAACCTATATCATTCTGGACAAATGGCTGTCCAATCTCTTCTTAAAAACCTCCAGTGATGGAACACCCACAGTGTCTGGAGGCAAGCTGTTTCATTGATTGTTCTCATTGACAGGAACTTTCTCCTCAATTCTAGGTTGGATCTCTTTTTGATAAGTCTCCATCTGTTACTTCTTGTTCTGCCCTCCGACACTTTGGCGCACAGGTCAATCCCCTCTTCTATGTGACAGCCCCTCCAATTTTGAAAGAGTGCCATCATCTAAACACAAGTTCTCCATGCGCCATTTTAGTCCAACAACTGAAGCCTCTCTGCAGCCCAAACAATAAACTGGCTCTTCTGCAGACCAGTCTCTGTTCCCCCAAATGCCCTGCAGGCAGTTATTAGAGCTCCCAGGCCTGTCCCTTGACCGGAAATTCTGTTATCTTTCTGAATATTATCAAAGAACCCCCTTGATCTCTTTCGAAAGCTGTTTGTAAATAACAGTGGAAAGCTTCTTTTTCAGGGTAGATTATTCAGACCTTAAAAGGACTAAAATTGAAAACCTCCACAGACAGGGCTGTTCCCTGACATGGGCAGAGAGAAACAGGGACACAGCAGCCACCAGAGAGGGAATCTGGGCAGGTAAGAGAGGCAGATTCGGGAGCTCCATCCCAAAGGAAGCCCACCTGGACAGGGCTGCCCATCGGCCAAGCCCACCTGGGCGCCTCTCGGGTCTCCCTCACCCGCCTTCCAGACGCCCCTGGCCTCCTCCTAGCAGGGTCCCCGCCCTCGCCTCCAGCCACGCTCCCCCGGCCTCTTCCCCTCCCTCCCCTCCAGGCACTGGGAGGCTGATCCTCCCCCCCCAGCAGCCACAGGGGAACGTGGGAACGGCGGTGCCCAACCTTCCGGGAAACGCCAGGAGCCCCCACGCTGGGAGCCGGGCTGCGCCAAGAGGAGGGGCTGCGGGGCAGGAGGGGGTCTCGGGGGAAGGATTTGAAGGGGGTCGGAGAGCCGTTCGCGGAAGCAGCAACCGAGGAGGAGGAGGAGAAGGGGGTGCAC
>NW_015387990.1:0-8155 GCF_001527695.2 Protobothrops mucrosquamatus | reverse complement strand
AAAGAGCGGCGAGAAAGTCCTGTAGATGTGTTTGGACTACAATACCCACCATCCTTTTTGCCCCGGCATTAGACGCTGCGATTTGCTGAATACAATATCTGACCTTATACAGCAGGGGGTCTTCAAACTTGGCCCTTTTATGACTTGTGGACTTCAACTCCCAGAATTCCTCAGCCAGCATGCCTTTTATGACTTGTGGACTTCAACTCCCAGAATTCCTCAGCCAGGCATGCTGGCTGAGGAATTCTGGGAGTTGAAGTCCACAAGTCATAAAAGGGCCAAGTTTGAAGACCCCTGGTTTAGTGAAACAAGTTACAATGGCCCTGAAAATTGTGGGAGTTGGAAGTCCATACGTCATAGAAGGGCCAGGTTTGAAGACCTCTGTTATACAGTATGTCAAGAGGACTCTGGTAGCATCTTTTCTGACTAACAAATTGCATTAAAATGCATAACTCACTCTTAATCTGTAAAAATGATGTTCCATGTCATCCGATTTTGGCTCCCAAAGATTCACCCGGCTCTCCTCCGAAAGGTATGGAGAATCTCTTGTTCTGAGTAGAGGATTCGTTTCCTGCCTTCCTTCCCCTGCTTTAAGCTTTTTTATCTCTAAAATGAAGCTGCATCCAAAAAACCAACTTGATTCCTCCTTTCTGCCAATAGAATTATATGTGCCCCAAGGATAAAATGAAATTAATCACAGGAGGCATCAGACGCCACAACGAAGCTCTACATCAGTGTTTCTCAACCTTGACAATTTTAAGGCATGTGGACTTCAACTCCCAGAATTCCACAGCCAGCATTGCTGGCTGTGGAATTCTGGGAGTTGAAGTCCACATGCCTTAAAATTGTCAAGGTTGAGAAACACTGCTCTACATCACAATGCCCGCCTTATTGAGAGAAATGCATGCAACCTCCTTTCCTAACTGCTATCAACAGTTGTGGTCATTTTCAGAGATTTCAAATGGAGAGGGATCCTGACAATCAAGGGGAGGAGGCCCCAAGGGACAGTATCTCCTTCTTGTTTGATTGGCAGCAATGTATTTAATTGTTTAGTGCTGAAGGAGGTTTCAAGCAGCTGTTACGTATTTTCATCTCTGTGCCTGTTGCCACCTCTATTTGATCGCCAATTGACTCTGCACTGAAGCTCCCTACTGTGTGTAGCTTGTAGTGTGACAAAGACAAGGTTTGGGAGAAGCACCCGACCCTCAGGATTTCTGTCAGCAGTTTGCTCAGAAACTTTACTGTTGCAAAATATGACTTTAAAGGAAAAATAAGAACAAGAGGGAAAACATGGAATGGCTCCTTTACAAATGTAGTAAGGACGGAGGGCCGGCCTGCTGCATGGCGTGAGGGGGAGAAGAGAGGAGAAAAGGAAAGGGAGACAGGGAGAGCAGTGGAGAAGGAAGCAAAGCAAGCAGAGGCCTGAGGAGAGAGGAGGGGAGGGTTTATCAGCCTGCCCTGCCCCCACCTGCTGGGTGGGGCTGCATGTGAGGAGGGAGAGGCCTGAGGAAGAGGAAGAGAGAAGGGGAGGAAAAAAGATGAAGCCGATCCAGAGAGAGAGCGAAGCTGAGTAAGGGAGCCAGGCCTCTGACCTGAGGGGAGTTGAAAGGGAGAAGAGCAGCTCCACAGAAGGACAGGGGAGGTGAACTGACCTGGAGGAGGGACCAGAACAGGCTGAAGGCCAGGAGGAAGCACAGAGCGAGAGACTCTGAGAAATTGGACTAGTGATTGAGGGTGGGAAGACACCAAATTGGCAAGTCGAAAGGGACAAAGGGATCTGGACTCTTGCAGCCCTTTTGAGGGAAACACTTTACAAACAAATCCAAAAAGACCCCTTAAAGAAGCAATTTTGAATAGAATAGAGCTGGAAGGGACTTTGGAGGTCTTCTAGTCCAGCCCCCCTGCTCAAGCAGGAGAACCTATACCATTTCAGACAAGTCACTGTCTATAGTCTCTTCTTAAAAACCTCCAGTGATGGAGCACCCACGATTTCTGAAGGCAAGCTGTTCCTCTTGATAGAAGTGAATGAAAGGTCTTCAAAATTTAATATTGAAAGAAAAATTTAAAATAGAATCTGCTGTACCATGGAAACGTACTGAAATAGACAAACAAGTTTACCAAAGAAACTACAATGGGGATTGAGGAGGGATGTGGCGGCCCTGACAGGGTTGTATAAAGAAGGAATAGTTTGGATTGGAACTTTGGAGAGAACCAAGCTTTGATAGCTTCTCTACTCGCTTATTGCAATAAATGAAATAAAAGGCCTCGGCTGGTTATTGGTCAGGTGAGCTTGCCTCTGGTCATGTAGTCAGGAGCACATAACATTGTCTGCATTGTTAGGAGGTTTCTCCTTAATTCTAGGTTGCTTCTCCCTTTGATTAGTTTCCAACCGTTGTTTCTTGTCCCGCCCTCTGGTGCTTTGGAGAATAATTTGACCCCGTCTTCTTTGTGGCAGCCCCCCAAATATTGTGTGGGGACCGTGGGGTGGAAGGAAAGCCTGGTGGGGCCCTGTAAGGGACGAAAAACCCTGGAGGGAACCAAGGGTTGGGAAGCAGAGCACAGGGTGTCTTGGGGGTGGGGGTGGCCTAGGGATGCCTGGCGGGGGGGGAGGCAAGTCTAGGCCTGCACTAGGCCTCCAACACCTTCCCTGAACAGGGGGGTTGCTAGTGTTCCACTTGGCAAGTTGCACATCTGTTTAATGGCTGCATCATGGAGGGTGGGGGTAATTAACCAAACCAGTCTCACTTCATGGCTGTTGCAACCTGCAACCGTTAAGTAGCAGGTCCCATTACGGTTGTAACTTGAGGACTACTGGTATGCTGGCTGGGAAAATGTGGCGATCAAAATCTGGAGCACAAGAAACAAGGCTGAAACTCCTTATGTTGGATTTCCATAACCAATATACAAAAAACACCACACAAAACCCTGTTTGAGGAATTCCACAAGTTCTATAAAAGGAAACATCAAGAAACGTCTGCTGATAATCAGAAACAGGTCATTAGCCTTTATCAAGCTAAAAATTTCCATTTTTTTTTTCTCCACACCTATAGGTCTAATCCTAAGATGTGTTGACTAAAAAGAATCGGGTCAGAATTCAAGTAGCCAATATCTCACCTACACTCCCAATGGGAAATCAGAAATGAAATTCAAGCCTTCTCTAAACTCATCAATGTTTGCCTCATGTGCACTTCCTTCTCTGCTGCCACAAAATAGGTTATAAAATTGGGCACATTGTGTGATGACCCATTAATTTTCATTTTTTTCCCCCACTTTACAGGTCTAATCCTAAGATGTGTTGACTAAAAAGAATTTGGACGCATACTCCTTCAATGTTCCTTCTATTAAGCTATTAAGAAAAACCATATCCTCCCCATAATTGATAGGTATTCTGGTCGTTCAGAAAGTATTTATCTCCAGTGGCTGCTTAAGGACGAACAGTCAGTGATCACAGCGCAGGCGGCCAGATTCTGCGCAGCAGCACTGGGGATTTGCCAGAAACATATTTTAGACCTTCTTAATAATCTTTTACAATCAATTTTATTATGTGTTTTTATCCAGCATTAGACTATAGTCAATGTATTTTTATTGTCAGGTCAGTATGATTCAGTTTTTCTGAAGCTATCTAGTTTTCTTTATACTGTCTGTAAGATTAGGCAGACCTTGGTCACCCATTGATTACATCATTAATGGTAATATATTGCTATGTTTTCTTGTGTTGGTTCTGTTTGTTTTATTTGAAGGTATAATTTATGTGTTGGCCTTCAGCTGTAATAATAAATTGATTTGAAATTGACTAAAAAGGATCAGGCCAGAATTCACCTACACTCCCAATGGGAAATCAGAAATTAAATTCAAGATTTCTCTAAACTCATCAATGTTTGCTTCATACACACTTCTTTCTGTGCAATAAGAGATGATTTACGCCTGAAGAATCGTTCACAGATTGGACATTTCAAATGTTTCTCCCGTATATGTAAAAGTACATGATTTATTAGGCAAGACTGAATATTGAAATTTTTTCCAAAATCTGGATACCTTTACAGTTTCTCTCTGGTGTCCTCTGGTGTTTCACAAGCAAAGAAGCGTAACTGAAACGTTTCCTACACTCTGGACACTCATACGTTTTCTCTCCTGTATGAGTCCTCTGGTGTATCACCAGGTTGGATTTCTTACTGAAACATTTTCCACAATCAGGACATTCAGAGTTTTTCTCCTGAATTCTCTGGTGCTTCACCAGGCTGGAATTGAGACTGAAATATTTCCCACAATGAGGACATTCAAGGGTTTCTCTCCTGTGAGTCCTCTGGTGTTTCACCAGGTGTGAATTTGTAATGAAACTTTTCACTCAATCAGAACCTTCCTAAGATTTCTCTCCTGTGTGACTCCTCTAATGTATCACCAGGTGGGAATTTGCAATGAAACCTTCCCCATAAAGTGGACACTCATACGGATTCTCTCCTGTGTGAATCCTCTGGTGGTTTACCAGGTCAGAGTTGTTCCTGAAACTTTTCCCACATTCAGCACATTCAAAGAGCTTCTCTCCTGTGTGAGTTCTCTGGTGTTTCGCGAGGTTGGAATTTGCAATGAAAGTTTTCCCACAAAGTGGACACTTATACGGTCTCTCTCCTGTGTGAGTCCTTTGGTGTATCACCAGGTGGGAATTCTGAGTGAACCTTTTCCCACATTCAGGACATTCAAAGGGTTTCTCGCCTGTGTGAGTTCTCTGGTGTGCCACCAGGTTGGAACTGACAATAAAACTTTTCTCACAAAGTGGACACTTATACGGTCTCTCTCCTGTGTGAGACCTTTGGTGTATCACAAGGTTAGAACGGGAAGTGAAACTTTTCCCACAATCAGAACATTCAAAGGGTTTCTCGCCTGTATGAGTTCTCTGGTGACTCACCAGCTTGGAATTCTGACTGAAACCTTTCCCACAATCAAGACATTTAAAGGGTTTTTCTCCTGTGTGAGTCCTCTGGTGTGCCAGCAGGTTGTAATTCGCAATGAAACATTTCCCACAAAGTGGACACTTATACGGTTTCTCTCCTGTGTGAGACCTTTGATGTATCACCAGGTTGAAATATATACTGAAATGCTTCCCACAATAAGGACATTCAAAGGGTTTTTCTCCTGTGTGAGTTCTTTGGTGTATCACAAGGTTAGAACGGTAACTGAAACTTTTCCCACAATCAGAACATTCAAAGGGTTTCTCTCCTGTGTGAGTCCTCTGGTGGTTTACTAGGTCGGAATTTCTAATAAAACTTTTCCCACAAACTGGACACTCATATGGTTTCTCTCCTGTGTGAGTCCTCTGGTGTATCACGAGGTGGGAATTTGCAATGAAACGTTTCCCACAAAGTTGACACTCATACGGTTTCTCTCCTGTGTGAATCCTCTGGTGGTTTACCAGGTTAGAACTTTTCTTGAAACCTTTCCCACAATCAGGACATTCAAACGGTTTCTCTCCTGTGTGAGTCCTCTGATGTATCACCAGGTGGGAATTCTGAGTGAACCCTTTCCCACATTCGGGACATTCAAAGGGTTTCTCTCCTGTGTGAGTCCTCTGGTGTCTCACCAGGTGGGAATTTGCAATGAAACTTTTCCCACATTCAGGACATTCAAAGGGTTTTTCTCCTGTGTGAGTCCTCTGGTGTATCACAAGGTTAGAACGGGAACTGATACTTTTCCCACAATCAGAACATTCAAAGGGTTTCTCTCCGGTGTGAGTCATCTGATGTTTCACCAGATAGTAATTTACAGCAAAACTTTTCCCACAAACTGGACACTCATATGGTTTCTCTCCTGTGTGAGTCCTCTGGTGTTTAACCAGACTGGAATTGAAACTGAAATGTTTTCCACACTCAGGACATTCAAAGGGTTTCTCTCCTGTGTGAGTCCTCTGCTGTATCACAAGGTTAGAATGGGATCTGAAACATTTACCACAATCAAGACATTCAAAGGGTTTCTCTCGTGTGTGAGTCCCCTGGTGTATCACTAGGTGGGAATTTCCAATTAAACTTTTCCCATACTCAGGACATTCAAAGGGTTTCTCTCCTGTGTGAGTCCCCTGGTGTGTCACCAGATTGAAATTGTGGCTGTAATATTTCCCACAATCAGGACATTCAAATGGTTTTTCTCCGGTGTGAGTCATCTGGTATTTCACCAGGTAGTAATTTACAGCAAAACGTTTCTCACAAACTGGACACTCAAATGGTTTCTCTCCTGTGTGAGTCAAAAACATGTGTGATCCCTTGTTTAGTGGTGCTTTGATTTCACCTGTTTTCTTCCTCCCATTGGGAGTTATGCATTACTGTCTGCCCTATTTGAGTATCCAATTGACCTTTTCTTCCCCACTGACTTCCAGATATTTCCCTCTTTTTCTGAATTGAAAAATGATCCCCTTCACCTTGTCATGTAACATATCCTTCTGTTCCGCATACTCTACTATTTCCAGCTTGAAATCTCTTCTTGATTTTCTCTTGACTTTCGCCTGCTGGGAGAATTGTGTAATTTTCTGAAGGAAATGGAAAATATTTTGATTTCTGGCTTGATTTGCTTTCCTTTTCAAAAGTTATTCTCACTTCTCCAGAGTGCTCTTATTGCCATCCTCTTTGTCTATAAGATTCAAAAAAAAGTGTAACTTTGTTTATACAATGCTTGCAGATGTGAAAAAAAGGAAAAAGTATACATTACATTTAAAAAGCAAAATGCCACAATGCTAACCTCTTACATTAATTATGATTCATCGGACATTCCAGAGATCCAACTTTAAATATCCCTTCAATCATGAAATTCCCTTTACTTGCACCTACCATAAACTGTAAGCGCTACTATGTGTTATCATAAAATATATCTGGAGGTCTGGGGTATAGATTATACAATTGCAGATATATGGAAAGAGTAATATAAATACACATACCTAATTTTAAGAGGTGTGGGAGCTTTAAATGATGAAATGATGCCTAAAGCCTCTGCAAGATTTGCACATGGGAGTCCTCGGCAACAAATAAGGGCAAAAACTACTCTCCACAATCCCTCTGCTGACATCCCAATTGAAGTAGTCCTCACTTAATGATTGCAATTGGAACTGGCATCTGTGTCATTAAGTGGCCCGATCATTAAGCGTGATGTTAACATGATAGTGTCAACTTACATCTGTTCCTCTGGACTTGTTAAGAAAATCACCATGGGTTGTTAAAGGCAATTTCACATGACTGTGGCTTGCAATTTCCTGCTGGTATACCCACTGATTTTGCTTGTAAGAAGCTAGCTGGGAAGGTCACAGATGGGGATCATGAATGTGGGATACTGCAGCCACCATAAACTTGCAACAATTGGCAGCATCCGAATTGATGCAACTCCCTTTTACTGCATTTTCATAATCATAGGCCCAGTGAAGAAGTGGCAAATGAGGACTACTTATACAACTGAACATCCTGAAAGGTCTTCAATAGCTATTCTTTCAGAAGTGCTGGCTTAAGCACAACTGAACCTCGTTAATACAAGTATGGCGCGCCAATAGGAAATACCATGCTTGTTAGCTATAAATAGAAGTAAAAAAAATAAAAATCCCAGAAAAAAATGGCAGTTTCAGTCTGATACTGTTTCCAAGAAAACAGCAGGTCCACAAGAGAATGAGAGTTCAAAGAGACTTCGGAGGTCTTCTAGTCCAAACTCCTGCTTAGGTAGGAAACCTGTATCATTCTGGACAAATTGCTGTCCAATCTCTTCTTAAAAACCTCCAGTGATGAAACACCCACAATGTCTGGAGGGAAGCTGTTTCATTGATTGTTCTCACTGACAGGAACTTTCTCCTAATTCTAGTCTCCATCTGTTACCTCTTATTCTTCTCTATGACACTTTGGCGCACAGGTCAATCCCCTCTTCTATGTGACAACCCCTCCAATTTTGAAAGAGTGCTATCATCTAAACACAAACTGTCCAGGTGGCATTTTAGTCCAACAACTGAAGCCTCTGCAGCCCAACCAATAAACTGGCGCTTCTGCAGACCAGTCTCTGTTGCCCAAAATGCCCTGCAGGCCGTTATTAGAGCTCCCAGGCCTGTCCCTTGACCGGAAATTCTGTTATCTTTCTGAATATTATCACAGAACCCCCTTGATCTCTTTGGAAAGCTGTTTGTAAAAAACAGTGGAAA
>NW_015387989.1:324790-354322 GCF_001527695.2 Protobothrops mucrosquamatus | reverse complement strand
CCCGCCCATCCGCCCCCCCCCCCGCCGCCCTGGGAAAACCGAGGCTTTCCATCCCAAGAGAGAAGATGCTCCCAACCAGGGGGGCTCGCTGCCGAGAAAGAAGCTGCAAGCTCCCCACTCCGAAACCCCACTTAAGGGGGTAAATCAATCAATGAATCAATCAGAATAGAGCTGGAAGGGACCTTGGAGGTCTTCTAGTCCAACCCCCTGCTCAAGCAGGAGACCCTATACCCAGTGGTGGGATTCAAATAGGTGAACAACCAGTTCTCTGTGTGGATGCTACTTCCGGAAGCCCATTCTGGTCCTGGGCAACAAAAAATTAGCTACCGGTTCTGAATCCCACCACTGCTGTCCGGTCTCTTCTTGAAAACCTCCAGTGATGAAGCACCCACAACTTCTGGAGGCAAGCTGTTCCACTGGTTATTCATTTTCAAAGTTAGGAAGTTTTTCCTAAATTCCAGGTTACTTTTCTCCATTGCTTCTTGTTCTGCCTTCTGGTGCTTTGGAAAATAAGTTGACCCCCTCCTTTTTGTGGCAGCCCCTCAAATACTGGAAGACTGCTGTCATGTACCCCCTAGTCCTTCTTTTCTCTAGAGTAGTTATACCCATTTCCTGCAACTGTTCTTCATATGTTTTTGTCTCCAGGCCTTTAATCATGTTGGTTGCTGTTTTTATGTGTAAGCACAGCCAGCTGGGCCCAGGAGGACCCTTTTTTAGGCCCAGACTGTGTGGGCCTGATCCCAGGATGGCTTCCAGCTCTGGTTGATTCTGCTGCGGGAGTCATGCTCCCTCTGTATCCATGCAGGCTTCGGGGCCCCAGGAAGAGGCCTGGCCTTGTTTTGGTGTCCATCTCCTCAAGGAGATTGCCTAGCTGAACTTTTGCTTTTCTATTCTTAGCCTGAACTTCCAGCATTCCACACACACACACACACACACACACACCACACCACACACACACACACACACACACACACACACACCATGGCTTGTTTGTTTGCAAAGCCGTCTTGGCCAAACTCTGTACGTGCACAAGGAGCTGACTTGGGAGTGGCTGGGATGAAGATTGGAAAGCTGATCCCACGAAAGGAAAGATAACTTGAAAAAAGAACGTTCTTTTCATGTCAGTGTTGACTCCCAAGAATTACAGCATCTTAACTCAATGGAGAAGGAAGCCCTTTTGCTTGCAGGGCGTAACGCAAACACAAAACTCTGCTCGGTGCACATGAAAAACTGGTGGGGTGTCAATTGTACCATTGTAGCCACCATCTTCACTAAATTGATCACAACCTACTACTATTGGTACTACCCTTGCTTGCTTTTGCCACAGTCTTTCTATTTCTTTTTTTATTTTTATTATTATTATGGCATGCTGAGTTTTGCTTTGAAATGGGATGGAAACGGTTGAGTTAATCGTAGGTTTGTATTAATTTTTGTTATAATTTGGGCAAGGCAAGCACAGGAGGTGTATGCTTTAAATGCACCGCACTTCCTTCAGTCCTTGTGCAATGCTACTGTCTTCTGGTCCCCCTTTAAAAAATAAATCTGATAGCCAAGTTGAATCTCCCTTCACCAGCCCCCTCTTCCCCCATCACCCTTCCTTGCACTGTTTTTACCGAAGAAAAAGAGAACAGATACCTAAGGGTCAGTTTCCCAGGTGGGACGTGTCTTTGGTGGCCTTAAGAAACACAGCCTGGAGATAATTACAAGGAAGCCGGGATTTAGGCCCACCTGGGAAAATGAGTGGTCAGTGTTTTCCTTAAAGGGCTCAGGTCACCTTTCTTTCCCCCACTTCTGCAGCAAGAACCTCTCCCTTTGGCAAGGTTGCATCCAGATGTGCTTCAGAGCAAAACCCGAGGCTCTCAGACCTGGGGGCCATCAATTGGGGACGAGGCCTCGGGTGCTGCCACTGCGTGAACTGGCAATTTTCTCTGTAATCAGTGCTGGCCTTGGAAACTGGTTTTCAGGGGACAATCCTGTGTGGGTGGGATTTTTGGATGATGATTCGGGAAAAACGAGCCAGACTATTCCAATTATTATATTTGAAGAAAAGTAAGCAAGAACCTCATCAAAGTAAGGTGTGCTTATTTTTTGGTTGCATCATATGTGACTCAGTTTGAGAGAGAGAAAAGAGGTGAGAAAGAAAATTTTCCACATGGAAGCTTAATCTTTTCTTTAAAGCCTGAGCTATGGATGTGTCCCACCAGATCTATTTATTTATTTAATAATAATAATAATAATAATAAAGTTGGAAGGGACCTTGGAGGTCATCTAGTCCAACCCCCTGCTCAGTCAGGAAACCCTATACCATTTCGGACAAATGGCTGTCCAGTTTCTTCTTAAAAACTTCCAGTGTTGGCACATTCACCGCTTCTGGAGGCAGGTTGTTCCACTGTTCTAACGGTCAGAAAATTTCTCCTCTAGGTTGCTTCTCTCTTTGGTTAGTTTCCACCCGTTGCTTCTTGTCCTGTCTTCAGGCGCCTTGGAGAATAGCTTGACTCCCTCTTCTTTGTGGCAGCCCCTGAGATATTGGAACACTGCTATCATGTCCCCCCTCGTCCTTCTCTTTTGAGTTAAGCTTGAGTTCCACCTTTTTGCATCCTTTTATTGCTTCTCTAGACTGGAATGACCAGAATAAGTCTGAACATCCCCTTTGGCTTCTCCCCATCTTTTACGTAAGAGAATAAGACAACATTTTCTCTCTCTCTGCCCCTTTTATGGCTGTTGTGATGCAACTCTTCATGTTGGCTCCAGATCAAAGGATCAGGGATGAAGCTTCTCTGAAGCCAGGACTTGGGCCACGTAGGCTCAGAGTGTTCCTCCCCCAGGGGGGAAGTCTATTCTGAGCCTGAAGTTCTGTTCTGAGTCACCCCACTCTTCTTTGGGAACGTGACCTCCCCAGAGCCCCATATCCACATCTAATTATTGGGCGTGGGAAGGTCATCTCACAGGGCAGAAATTGACCGTCTAGGATTCAGACAAGAGAAATGTATCTACAGTCACAGGGACGGTTTCACCTGGTTTGGACAAAGGTCTCCGTAGCTCGTGAGTGTCTCCTCCCTCCCTGCTCCCAGGTGGGCTTCTTTCCAGCCTCTGCTATAAGGAAAGCTCTGGGTCTGTTGAGCCTAAAAGAAACGAGGCATTCTGGAGGGTCCTGACTGTTTTTTTCTGCCTTTACATCCGTCTGCCTTGTGTGAAAGGGTTAGTGCTAAGAACTGCATCTGCTTCAAATAAACATGGATATATTTAGGGGGGGAATTTTAATAGTTCTTCGCTTAATCACAATCAGATTTTGCATGAACAATGTGCTGAAAAAATGGCTTCCAATTGCAGCTACATTATCATCATCTTTTAAAAGAGTCGGAAAAGGGAATCTGTTGGTTTGGCAGTTGTCTTTCGAGACACGAATCCTTGCTGAAACACACTTTTTTAGTTGTGATCCACATGGGGTCAAACGACACACCAGACACAGCCTTACCGCCACTGCAAGGACTGTGAATCTCTGGGCAGGAGTGGGAAGGGGCTGGGTGCAGAGGTGGTCCTCCGTCTCTCCCTCTCTCTCATTATTTCTTATAAATCTTAGTGCATTCTGTTTCTTTCATACATACAAACATACGATATTCCATACATACATATAATAATACATTTAGAAATGATTAACATTCTGTTTTATATATATATAGCTTAGAATATTTAGAATAGAAAAAAAAAGTTCTATCAGAGTTAATTACTGTTTAGGAGGGCATAAAATGCATCCACTGCAGCTCACATCAAAATAATCATTTCTATACAAAGTTTCGATCTGAAGCTGATTACATATTAAAACCTTCTTTCTTTATTGTTTAATATATGTGCATGTGTGTGTGTGTGGTGCTTTCTTCATGCCTTTCTGCTGAGGAACAGAGTCTGGGGGAGTGACACAGAGAGACTCTGGACATCTGTCTGCAGAGACAGAAACCCCCCCACCCCCACCGCAGCCATTGGGATTCTGCAGTCATGGGAGGCCTTTTTGGGACAAAGAGAAAGTCCAGTTGCATCTCATGAGAACCAGGAAGGCAGAGTTGGGGGGCACCTTCTAAAGCTGGCCTGGTTTAAACTGAAGCTTCTGGGGAGGTAGGCAAGCACACCCCCCCCAAATAATGCAATGCCAAGTGAAGGGAACGTGACTTAGAAAGGTAGGTAACATGTTTGCAAGAAATAAAGAGCACAATGTCTTAAAAGGATATGGACCCAACAAAAGATGTATTTTTATATGTGCAGGAAGTACACTCATGCATTGAGATTCGAAATGTGAGCAACAGCATAAAATTTGAGCATGGGGGGGGATATTCCATACCAGCCCCCCCAACTTTCCTGCTAGCTAAGTCCTGCCCACAGTGATCAAAGCATGGAGGGAGCTGTAATTCTGTAATGAAGGAATCAGCTAACCGACAACATAAGTTACTGTTTTTTTATTTGTTTGCCATCCTGAGTTCCTTGGTGGACGGGTGGCTGTATCAATATATTAAGTAAAATCAAACAAATGAAGAAATACAAATCCAGGGACACTGATCCATGCAGCGCCTTCAAGTGACCCACAAGGACGTGCTTTGCCTGCACAAAACTTTTACTCAGTCCCTGACAAGCCCCCAAATGGGAAGAATAAAGGCTCCTGTTGAAAAGGGAGGGAGGGAGGAGTGCAAAGCATATTCCTGGTCCAATGGTGGGGCGGGTCATGGTCTTTATAACCATCCTCCAACCCCACACAAATGGTTGTCATGAGTAGAAGAGGGAAGAACAAACATTCCCATTTCAGTTGACAAGCCCGCGCTCCATCTAAGGCCCTCATTTCATCCAAGTATTGATTGGGCACGTGGCCCACTGACTTTGTTCCTTATTAAGTTACAAATCATTCCCTGCCCTGCCCAGCCCCACTGCCTCCCTCTCTGCAGCCCCCATCAGAAAAGATGGATCTGCTTCTGGGCATTTTGCAATTGTGGGCCAGCTGGGTTCTCTCCCTCCGCAAGAGCTCTGTGTTGGGACCATTATTATCCCATTATGCTCTTCCTCCCTTGAGGGCCATCAACCAGGCGGTGGCCTGTGCTGGAAAGTTGCAAGGACTGGGCTTCTGCTCCGGGGAGGGCAGACCTGGCTCCCCAGGGGGACATGCCCGCTCAGAAGCCGCTCGCCCCCACTTTCTTCCGGGGGGGGCTTTTAGTTTCCTTGTTTGCCTAACAGCTTTGATGAAGGAGGCCCAACTCTGCTCAGCCAGAGTTAATTAGATGTAGTAAAAGTAAAAGATAAAGGTTTCCCTTGTCCAGTCTGACTCTAGAGGGCAGTGGTCATCTCAGTTTCTTGGCTAAGAGAGCCAGCATTGTCTGAAGATGCTTCTGGAGTTGTGTGGCCAGCATGGGACGCTGTTACCGTCCCACCAAAGTGGTACCTATTTATCTACTCGCATTTGCATGCTTTTGAACTGCTAGGTGGGCGGGAGTTGGGGCAAGTAACGGGAATTCACCCCATTGCGTGGCACTTGGGTCTCAAACCCGGGCCCTCAGCTTTCCAACTGACATCTTTAACCACTGAGCCATTGTACCCCTCTCAGTAAAACTAAACAAAGCAAAAAAAATAATAATAAAAAAAGGAGAAAAGGGAAGGAAATGGGAAAAAAATAGAATTATGCCTTCTGCCTTTCTACCACATTGTTATCATTTTAATCTTTTTCCCAACCTCTTCATCCCTTTTTAATCCCCAAGTCATCTACCTTTCTACTTTTAGCAAAAAGTCCATACAAGGTTCCCAGTCTTTCAGAAAAGTCTTTTGTCATTTTTTTCTCTGATTAATTGAATCAGCTTTCTACATTTCTGCAAATTCAGTTAGTTTTGTAACTGTATGTATTTCATTGCTTTTCCAATTTTTTGCATACAACGATCTTACCACAGTTACCGTACACAGTATTAATTTTCTATATTTCTTTTCTAATTCTTTGTCCATGAAATCCAGTAGGAATAATTCTGCCAAATGTTGCCATTTGCTGTGGATTGAAGGTTTAAAAAAGATAACCGTTTCCAGAATCAATCCGTGTAATTTTCTCAGGGACAGTGTGGAAGGGCGCAGTCACTGACCCCTTCTAGAAGGCTTATTAATTATGCCTTGATGAGGAAATACTTTTCTTAAGTTCATGGAACTTGTCAGATCTATATGTTTTCAGAATACTGTATAGCAACTAGCCAGAAGTCAACAACAAAGCAGGCTAAAAAAAGCTCAGAATAAATAGAAGTCAACTAAACAACATTCCTGGGGGCGAGCAGTGATGGTGGAGAACTTCTCCGGCACCAGAGGGCCTCCTTGCCCACACTTAGGAAGCCCTGGAGACGGCCGGCCGGTGTCTGGCCTGCCAGAACAGAGTCCGGACAGGGCAGAGGGTTGGAGCCAATTCTCTGGCCAGACTCGGCAGGCAGTGCAGGATGACCAAGGAAAGTCCACCTCCTTTTTGCATTTTTTGAGCACGAGAAGAGATGAAACCAAAGAGCACCAAACATGTCTCAGAGCCCAGAAAGCAATTCCCAAAGCCTCACGCAGCTTGCTGAAGAGTAAGACCCGGCACATGAAATGTTTTAGCCCCGAGATCCTGGGCTGGACCTGGGAGGTGACCTTGGCCCAGGGCAACCAGCCCTGTGGGGTTTCCACCTGGAAGCTTGCTGGCCTCGAGGACAGGGGCAGAAGGCCTCACGTTCACTCCTTCAGAGCAGTGAAAGTTTTTGTATTTTCTTTTTCTCTCTTTTTTGCCTAGAGCGGGACTGCCTCTCAGCAGGACAACGGCTCCTGCTCTTCCTTCTTCTGCCCCGTCTGGGGAGCTGAGAGGACACGGAGCTCTTGAGCACGGAGGACGTCAGCCGTGGTTGAGGTCAGCAAAGCCAAGTAATGCAAGTCATCCTTTGAAAACCTGGTCCCAGAACAGGCAGATGTTCTTCCACATCTCAGTGGCCGTATCCTTGCTTAGGAAAAGCCAAGAATAATATTAATGGTGCTCAAAACTGCATGCAAGTGAGACCACTTTTATTAACCCAAACCCCAGTAAAATTAGGCAACACTAGAAGGATGGCCTCACTATTGTGCTCTTTTCTGTCATGACTGGGCTACGTGGTTTGAGTTTGATGCCTCCAAACCATTGCGCTAATGTTGTACTACCATTGTTTAGTTATTATTTATTCCCGTTTTCTTCATTTTTAAGCTTGTATTCGCTGTCCAGAGTGGTGAGTGTGAGATGGGTGGCTATATAAATTGATAAAATATATGCATACATAGTTACATACACCTATCGGCTCATTTGAAGTAATTTAAAGTAATTTATTCAGGGTCAGGCTCTTTAGGTAGAAGAGCCTTTGTTTGTAATGTCACCAGAACAAGCAGGTAGCCGTCTTTGGAAGGCAGAAATGAATGGCGTTGCCAGGTATTAATCACCCATTTACCACCGATCAATTGTGCCCTTTTTTCGATGCTGTGTCCCTCTCCCCCCCCCCAGCGCTCCTGTCTGCTCGGCAAGCCTGTGCTTCGGTCAACTGAGGGCCCAGCCTTCGATCCTCAGCTACTTGGCAGGGGGGAAAAGCCTCTTCTGCTGAGTCAGTGCTTAGTGTGCACTTTAATAGCTTTTAAAACTCCTTTTACTACCAGTGCCAAAATAGCACAAAGGGTGGATGTCTAGCATTTACAAAGTGGCTGGTTCAAAATCCAGTAAAAGCATGGTTTCATCATTATTTTTTCCCCCTAAACTGGTTAGGGTTGCCAGGTGTCCACTATTTGAGTGGACAGTCCACTTTTTTCACATTATGTTCACTATTTTTTTTTCACAAAATAGTGGACATTTTTTTATTCAAAAGCTTTATGATAAAATGGTACGTAATCTAAAGCTGTATAGTCTACTTTTTTTACTACTTAACCCCACCCCCGCTTGTCCGCTATTTTTTGGAAGCAGACCTGGCAACCCTAAAACTGGTTAGTTTTCCTCCTGGACTTGAGCATGGGAAAACTAGCCAGCTCTGGAAAACAAAAATAAAAAATTCTGCATCTCCTATATATACTAGGTTGGTGATTGCTTTCTTAGTGATTACACCCATCTTCCGTTTTTTTATACATGTCCCTGCTAAATCTTAGCTTTGGTCTAGTGGTTAAGGCATTAGACTAGAGAGCAGGAAACTGAGTTTCCACCTTAGCCATGAGAGCTGGCTGAATGGCTTTGGGGCGGACCCCCCCCCCTCTCAGCCCAGCCCACCTCGCAAGGTTATTGCTGTGGGGAAAATAGGAGGAGGAGGAGGAGGAGGAGGAGGAGGAGGAGGAGGAGGAGGAGGAGGAAAGTGTGTCCCACCTTGAGTTCTTTCTAAAAATTATAAAGGTGGAATACCAATGAATAAATTAAACATTCCTCTTGCACCCACAACAGTTTTCTGGCTTCTTCCTTTTTTTCCTCATTGAAATGGCAATCGCTATACTTCCAGAATCATATTTATATTTATAAGACATTTCCACCTTTGGCCTGAAGATGTCTGCCTATGGGATCCTAGTCCGTTAAAGAAGTTTGAAATCCAGTGTTGATGTACAAATATGCACCAACTTATCTTTCTATAGATACTCCTCACTTAATGACCACAATTGGAAACAGCAACTTTGCCGCTAAGCAAAGCAGTTGTTAAATGAAATATCACATGACCACAACTTCACTTGTCGGAAGCCAGCTGTGAAGCACACAAATGGTGATCAAGTGGCTATGGAGACCCTGCAATAGTTGTAAATGTGAGGACCATAACTTTGGTCGCTAAATAGGGCAGTTGTAAAGGAGGCCTGTCTCTGTAGCATCTTGAAAAAGATGTAGCAACTTTCCAATTTCCGTCTACTTTTACCTCTCCTCCAACCAGCTCTTTTTTTGAACTCACTCAGTCATCAGTTATTCAATCTTCAGGAAAATAAAAGAGTCGAGAAGATAACCAGGGGATTGTTTGGCCTTGAAGACTCGACTGAGTTGGTTTCCCAAGAGATGCCAAGTTAGATGAAATCCCTTTTCCATGAGGGATCTACAATATGGCTCAAGAGGGCGTCATCCAGGTCTTCTTCCAACAATATCTTTCTTGCGTCTTCTTTCTTATATTCTTCTCCAGACACTAACAAGTGGACTCTCCTGTTCCCAATATCTAGATATGGTTCCTTCTCATGAAATGTCACTCTTCCACCCCTTTTGTTTCGTCTGTTCCTTTATACGCTTAATTCCTTGCATTTCACTCTGGGTTTTGTACCATCAGATTTCAGTAAAGACTCTTTGAAGTGTATTCCTAGGCCCATCTGCCCTTTCTTTGTTATTGATGGGCCCTGGAATCTCTTCTCCAGCTCCAGAGAATAAGCATTCTTCTCAAAGGGCTTGGTGCTTGTTTTTTTGGTGCTTATTTTGCCTCCATGAGGGCTTCCTGTGTCCAATCCAAAAATCCTTCATCAGGAAGATGGACACATTTGCTCCCAGCCCTTTCCCCCTCTCTTCCAGGTGGGCAGTCAGCCTGCACTAGGGGCAGGGACACTTCTTGAAAGTCTTCAAAGAGTAAGTAAAGCATGGCACATTCCCTACAGCTCATGAGAGCTAGTATGGCACATCTTTCCTCTGATGAACAACTAAAAGAGATGACATTTCTCCACCTTCCCTGCTTGCATAGTGACCCATTGTAGTCACTTTTGTTTTTAAAGAAAGTTCTTGACAGACTTGGCCGATCCAGCAAAATGTGTTTCAGTGGTGAGAAAAGCAAGGTTTTGCACTTAGGCAAGAAAAATCAAATGCACACGAATAGGCTGGATGGTACCTGGCTCAACAGCAGTAACTGTGAGAGGGATCTTGGAGTCCTAGTGGACAATCACTTAAATATGAGCCAGCCGTGTGCTGCAGCTGCCAAAAAAGTTGCCAACGGAGTCCTAGGCTGCATCAATGGAGGGACAGAATCAAGATCATGTGAAGTGTTTATAATGCCCTGATAAGACCACACTTGGAATATTGTATCCAGTTTTGGTCCCCACAATATAAAAAATATGTTGAGACTCTAGCAAAAGGGCAAATAAGGGCAACAAAGATGATTAGGGGCCTGGAGGCTAAAACATATGAAGAAGGGTTGCTGGAATTGGATTTGTAGTCTAATGAAAAGCAGGGGTGGTACTTGAGGAGCTGTCACAGAGAAGAGGAGGGCAACCTAATCTCTGAAGCCCCTGAAGGCAAGACAAGAAGTAACGGATGGAAACTCATCAAGAAGAGATCCATCTTAGAATTTAGGAGAAATTTCCTGACGGCGAGAACAATTAATGAGAGAAATGGCTCCCCTCCAGAAGTTGTGGGTGCTCCAACACTGGAGGCCTTTAAGAAGAGATTGGACAGCCATTTGTCCAGAGAGGGCCTCCTGCTTGGGCAGGGGGTTGGACTAGAAGAGCTCCAAGATCCCTTCCAACTCTGGTATTCTTCACTTCAATTTTTTCCCACCCTTTTCATCATTGTAGAGCAACGTTTCTCAATTTTGGCAGCTTTAAGATGTGTGGACATCAGTTCCCAGAATTCCCCAACCAGCCATGCTGATTGCATGATTTGATGCATAGTTGCAACACAGTTGCATGCTGGCTGGAGAATTCTGGGAATTGAAGTCCACACATCTTAAAGCTGCCAAAGTTGAGAAAGACTGCTGTAGTATACTGTATTTTATTCCTGTAAAAACATGTGAGTGTGTTCTTTGCCAAGGGTTTAGATTACAGACAGCATGCAAAGAACTGAGACCAGGAGTCTGTCCATTCCTTCGAATGCTTCGGCAGTCTGACTGGCAGCCTGTTCCCCTGTGGCCCCTTGCAGGATCACCTGCATCACGGCTGAGGCGAAGGATGCCTGGCCTCAGCGCGGCTGTGCTGGCACAACGATGGGGTGACTCAAAGATACTTGGCGCTTCCCTAAGTGCTCTCCATCCATGCTGGAGCTGGCAGAAAGTTTCATTGGCATGCAGTGGGGTGCCTCCATGGCCAGTCCCTGCCTTGCCTCGGGCCTCCCCGTCGCTGCTGCCCCAGTATCATGATCAGGGCCAGCAGGCCGCATGGCACAAGCCCCCCAGCGGCCTGCCACGGCTACATCCCATGGGCAGAGGGCAAGCCTGGGCAGTGCGGAGTCCCAGGTGGGGCGGCGGCAGCTTCCTCGCCCTCTTCCTCCTCCTCCTCCCCTTCTGCTGCCCCCTGGGCGGCAGTCCCAGCTGGGGCGGCGGCAGCTTCCTCACCCTCCTCCTCCCCTTCTTCCTCCTGCTGCCCCCTGGGCGGCAATCCCGGCTGGGGCGGTGGCCGGTGGGGCATCACTCCCTGGGCCAACCCTGGGCTGCTCCCTGGGCAGCCGAGCCAGCCACGTGTCCCCCTGGTCTGGTCTGTAGTGCCCCGGGTGCCTTTCAGCACCTTCTGCCTCCTGCCCCCTCCCCTCCCCACCCCTTCGGCTCCATCTGCCTTTTGTTCTCTCTCTCTGTCCTCATCTGGATAGAGAGAGAGAGAGAGGGAGAGGAAAGAGAGAGGGAGAGAGAGAGGAAAGAGAGAGAGTGAGAGGAAAGAGAGAGAAAGAGAGAAGAAAGAGAGAGGGAGAGGAAAGAGAGGAAAGAGAAAGAGAGAGGGAGAGGAAAGAGAGAGAGAGAAAGAGAGAGAGGAAAGAGAAAGAGAGTGAAAGAGAGAGGAAGAGAAAAGAGAGAGGAAAGAGAAAAGGAGAAAGAGATGAGAGGGAGAGGGAGAGAGAGGAAAGAGAGAGAGAGAGGGAGAGAAGAAAGAGAGAGAGAGAGGAAAGAGAGAGAAAGAGAAAGAGAGAGAGAAAGAGAGAGGAAAGAGAGAAAGAGAGAGGAGAGGAAAGAGAGAGAAAGAGAGAGAGGAAAGAGAAAGAGAGAGTGAGAGAGGAAAGAGAGAGAGAAAGAGAGAGAGGAAAGAGGAGAAAGAGAGAGAGGGAGAGGAAAGAAAAAGAGAGAGAGGGAGAGGAAAGAGAGAGAGGAAAGAGAAAGAGAAAGAGAGAGAGGGAGAGGAAAGAAAAAAAGAAAGAGCGAGGGAGAGGAAAGAGAAAGAGAGGAAAGAGAGAAAGAGAGAGAGAGGGAGAGGAAAGAGAAAGAAAGAGAAAGAGAGAGAGAGAGTGGAAAGAGAGAAAGAGAGAGGGGGGAAGCGCAAGTGCCTCTCTCTCTCTCTCTCTTTCTTTCTCTCTCTGTCTCTCTTTCTCTCTCTCTCTCACACACACACACACACGCACGCCCACACACACACACACACTGAGTGGGGGAAGAGGACTGGCAGACCAAGGGCAGAAAGAGAGGGAGAGGAAGGGAGGGAGAGAGGGAGAGAGAGAGAGAGAGAGACCCTTTTGACATCTAAAATGAAGGTAACACTCCATATTATATATATATAATAAAGGTAAAAAAGGATATATGCAGTGTTATCTTCATTTTAGATATCAAAAGGGTTTTTTGGCTCCCAGTGTTTTGTTTTCAGTGGGAAAGAGAGAGAGGGAGAGAGAAAGAGAGAAGAGGGAGAGGAAAGAAAAAGAGAAAGGGAGAGGGAGAGGAAAGAGAGAAAGAGAGAGAGAGGGAGAGGAAAGAGAAAGAAAGAGAAAGAGAGAGAGAGAGAGTGGAAAGAGAGAAAATCCAAGTGGCTCTTTTGAGTGTTTTGGGTTGCCTACCCTTGGTCCAGGCAGTAAGTTTCCACTGCAGCAAATTCAATTTTAAATTTCTCTTTAGTATTAAATGTTGAAGACCTTTCCTTTACTTCTATCAGCAGGAACTGGCTGGCTGTCCCCGGGCCAGCCCAGGGCCCTCCCTGGCATTCCTGCCTCTTTGGGCCAGGCAAGGCCCATTGTTCCCTGGGACACACATGCCCATTGTTTTCCCAGCTTGGGACAAAACAGCCAGTTCTGTGGGGCCAAAGGCTTCCTGCCTCTCATTTCTTGCACGCACCGCTCACCTTGCAGGCTCTGGCTCCTCTCGGCCTCTCAGGCTGCACCGTCCACTGCTTGCTTCCTCCAGTCCGTGTCCCAAAGCCCTCTTACCTGGGGAGAGCCATATATACACCCCTCCCAAAAGCCCACTAAAGCCCAGTGCCACATGCAGCCGTTTAAGGAGGCACTCCTCATGCACAGACCCAGCTTTGTCCAGCTCTAGGTCCCCTGGAACTTGTGCATGGAAGCAGCCAACTCCACAAAGCCCCTGGCATCCCTGCCCTTTCCACTTGCCCCATCACTAGGAGGGGCTGCCCGCTGCTTCTTGAGGACAGGAACAGCTGAGGTTGTCCTCCTCCCACTCCCCACCCATTGCAAATGCTCTCCAGGTTGTGAAGCTCTGGCCAAAGAGCTTTCCACCCTAAACCACCTCGATCTCTCCTCAAACAATGATCTACAGCAGTGGTTCTCAACCTGTGGGTCGGGACCCCATTTGGGGTCGATCGACCATTTCACGGGGGTCGCCAAGCAAGGCTGTCCGCCATTTTTTTTTGTCCGCCATTTTTTTTGTCCGCCATTTTTCCCCCCCTTTTCCGGTGGGTGCCTTACCTCCCTTGGGCTGGGCCAGCTGGTGGTCGGCCTGCTCCGTCTCTGCCGCTTGCCAGCTACGCCTCGGCCGGCGCAGGGGGCGGAACCACGCATGCGCGGCGCTCCTGGGCAGGGAAAGTCCTCGACTTACGACCGGTTGGGTAGTCCTCGACTTACGACCGGTTTAGTCCTCAACTTACGACCGGTTTAGTCCTCGACTTATGACCGGTTTAGTCCTCAACTTACGACCGGTTGGGGTCGCGGCATTAAAAAGGTTGAGAACCACTGATCTACAGTGCTTCCCTTGGGTGGAGTGACAGACCCAGCTCAGATTTACAAGGCAGTGCCTGGTGCAATTTTCCCCTCCTAGGCCGGTCATACCCATTTCATTCTGGGTTGTTGGGCTCCTGTGTTCTCCAAGATCTTTTCATTAACTTGCATTGCCTTCTCAGGGATGGCCCCTGCCGGTGGAATGCTATATTCTGGGAGATTTGTAGCACTCCCACAGTTTGAATTTGGTGGACCAAGAGTGGGCCAAGAACTCTGGACTGTTCTCTTGGGCTTTCGGCCAGGATGGGGGTTGAGCCCCTCTGGTTGGCCTTTTGGCCAAAGCACATCCATTTTCAGTTTTAAAAAATAAACATACTTTCAAGTAGCCCAAAATTTTTCCACTAAAATTTGAGGGCAAAACGGCCATCTTTCAGTGGTGCAATAGTAATAGTTGTAACAATAGTAGTTTTATTCTTTATGCACCTGTAATTAAGTGCCATACAAAATAATAAAGTAGAACATCAAGAAACAAATACAATGCTAACTGTACTGTATGTAATTCAAGTTAAGGGTCAAGACTGATTTGCACTTTCACCTAGATTCTGCTTCACTGGTAGCTTGTCAGAGAAAAGGGAGGAGGTGGGATGGGATGCCTGGGGGGGGGCAATTGCATCTGAGCACCGTCTGTTCCCTGGGGGAGAGTGGAGGGCTCCAACCCAAGGACACATTGAGCAGGTGGACTAGTGTGGCTTGCTGGTTCCCATAAGAAAAGGAACAGAAGTGATTGGTGGACGTAATGGACTGTGGGTGGCTCGTAGGGAAAGGGGGGAATGATCTATGCTAGCTTTTGTGTGGGAAATCCAGAGCTGGTTTTGCTTCGTCTGTGCCAATGTGGTTCATTCAGTAAGTTTATACTCTTAGTAAAATAATGTCCCAGGAGTCTCTTTTTCTGGATCCACCAACTGGACAGTTGACATTAAACCAGCTCTCCAAGTAGCAGCCTACCTGGACCCCACCAGGAGGTTGGTAGCTTCGAGATGTCGGCAACCAACAAAGGAACGGGGGGGGGGGGCAAGCCAGGGAAAACCTCGTCTTGAGGGACCCTGGCTGCGGGCCAAGCCGAAGCTGGGATGCAAGCAGCCGGCGCCCACCCCAAACAGAGGGCCGAGAAGCCGGAGCAGCCGCCCGTGTTCGAGGGGGAGAGGGCGACAGAAGGGCCCTATGCGGGCCCCAAGGGCCGGTGGGTGAGCCTCATGGGGAAAGCGGCAGAAGCAGAGGATCAAGGATCCATCCGTCTAGCTGACGGTCTCAACTGGGGCTTAGTTTTTGGGGTAGGGCTTATATTGCAGGATGGCCAGGCAGGTCCAGGGCCGGATCCGCTCATGTCTTCATTGCTGCAGCAAATTTGGGGTAAAAATGGACAAATAGAGAAGGAACAATAATGTGAACATCCAGGAGGATTATGGCTGCTCCTTTTTAGCAAAGTGTGGAAGGGCCATATTGAAATGGAAATGGATACATAAGCAACCCCCCCCCCCCCGGCTGAAATTCCCTCCCCTGCCTGATTTCCAGTGAGGTCCTGGCAAGCCGAGAGCGATGGGAAGGAGCTTTGCAGCCCTCCAAATATTCCCCTTGCATTAAGGAAAACTTCCCCACTGCAGCTGGGAGAGTTTAAGTGACAGTGAAGGCAGCCTGTTCGTGGAGGCCAAAGTCCGGCACTTAGGCAGACATCCGCAGCCTTGCTCAGAGAGACCCTCTGGACAGCTGCACCTCCAGATGGGCAGCCCCCCGAATGCTCCACCTGGGAGGGGTCCAGGGCCCTTCCGTGCTCAGCAAGCGATGGGACAGGAGAAAGGCTGAGGGGGTCTTGGGGGACGTGCAAATGGAAAGCAGCCACCTCCGCCACTGCAGGCATTCCCTCCCCCCCAGGAGGCACAGGGGGCATTTTCAGCCCAGTGACTGGGGCAGATGCTGTGGGGAAAAGGACGGAAGCACCAATTCCCTCCTTCCCAGAGTTAAAACTTGGACAGCTGCATTCTTTGGAGTAAGCCATTAATCTGCCAAGACAGAGCCTCTATTTCGTGTGAGGCAAATACGGGCGATCAGAGCTGCAGTTACTTCAGCAGAGACTCGGATTAGGCGCAGGTTGGAATCAGTGAGTTGAGCTCCAGAAGGTGTTTGTCTCAAGGGATCCAAGATGCCTGAAGAGTGACAGTTTCATATAGTTTCCTTGCAGGTTGCTCCCAAGTCTGCCCACCTTCTGGAGGAAGAGCTTGTTCGCTTTTAAGTCTGATGGTTTTATGTTCAGAGGGTGTGAAGCAGAATCCTTACAGAAGCATCAGGAAAAGAAATGAGTAGCAGATGGTTCTCTTACCATCTGTGTTTTGTTTGGTATGTCAACTCAAACATACTCTGGGTTAAACTCCCAGGGGAACAGCAGGATAGAAGCAGGACAATCATCAATAAACAAACCCACAACGTAATTGGAAGCTATTATTAATCTGCTTCTCAGCTTGAGTAATAATGAACGCAATCGTTCCCATAATGAATAATGTATTTGGGAGGGGAAGCCTGCAGGAGGTGAAAGTGGAATTTCTGAGAAGTGACGGGGAGGGTTGGACTCAGAGAGGCCACTTTGGGTTGTTTAACGTCTTCAAGGCCAACTGCCCTGGGATTGGCATGCATGAAGGAGGATCAGCGCACCTGGACCAGAGATGTTCCCAAAATATCTTCCTGGTCAATGATTGGACCCTGATTGCGTGGCTACTGGGGGGTGGGCTTCAAGTGTGGGAAGGAGGGGCACCGAGCTGTGGAATGCCGACCCACCAAGCCCAACCTCAAAGCAGCAGCGACCCTGGGGAGGAAGGCAGAGAGCCAGCTCCGAGGTCCCATGAAAAGGGGCAAAGGTCACTGAGTTCACCCCTCCTGATTATGAGGAGGTGGCGGCTCCGACCAGGCCGGTACGAGTGAAACCGACTCCATGAGGGCCCCCTGGTAAGTCAAGGCCTAATCCCTGTAGCCAGGGATTCCTGTGGAACCAGTGGTGCCCTCGCCAGGGACCCAGGGGAGGATGTGGGCTCTACTGGACTCGGGTTGCACCAGGTGTGTGATTAGCCCTGAAGGGGACTGGGCCAACTCACCACAGCCAAGTCGCCATGACCAAGTCGCTGCTGGACAACTAGCCACGGCCAACTCAAAACGGGACAACTTGCTCTGGGAAAATTTAACAATTCTATTTAATTATTTAAAATAAATATATTTTTTTAATTTTTTGCTTTTCAGATTTCATTCTGTCCCTCCTTTTGCATCCTTTTTTTAATGATTCTATTCCACCATTTCTTTGATATTAGTGTAACTCTTGTCCTGCAGCGAGTTGTCCTAGACCCGCCCTGAGGTGGTGGAAAAGTTGGGATTCAGACTCAAGCAGCTGAAGGTGCCTCAGCCTTTTGCCAGCTGGATGGGACCGTAGCTGGAGGGAGGGGCTCATTTTATAGCCGAGCCAGTGGAAATGAGAATGGGAAGGCACAGAGAGGCCCTGCGTTTTACAGTCGCGCAGGGGATGGAGAGACCCCCTCCTGCTTTGCTCCAGAAATGGGACCCCTTTGTGAACTGGAGGAGGGGTCTCTTGAAAATCCGGCATAAGGTAGCCAAAGAAAGGGAAGAAAAGCAGGAAAAGAGAGAGGATGTAAATTCCCAGAGTGAAATGCAGGCATTTTTCTCCCTCAAACTACAGCTCACACCAAAGGGCCCGTTCTTTGCAAGGAAAGAGTCCCTGACTGAAGATACAGAAGAAGCGCTGCCCAGCCTCGGCTTCGGAGAAATCATCCTTAGCTTCCCAATATGGATTTCAGGGTAAATAAAGCTGCTACAGATGCAGAGGGTGTTATTGTGCAGAAGGTATGCACAGGAGTGCCCCACTTTGGAAAACCAGCTGCCTCTGAAAAGGGGTTGACCAGTCTGGCCTTCTCTGTGGCCGGCATGAGGCCGGCAGCCCCTCTCAGTAGCCTGGACTCCATTTGGGCCCTTCAGCCAACAGAGTTTCCTGTATGGCTTCGGCAGATGAAGGCCTGGCTTCGGTCTGGGGCAGCTGGCTGGCTGATTAAGCAGCTGTTCCCCACCAGGTTTATCTCCCCTTTGCACTCGCAGCCGCCTCTCTTATCAGGAGCCGGCAGCCTGACAGCCTGGTGGGGAAGCACCCTCTGGGCACGAACTGCTCCCCCTTAAAGAGCTTGGTGGGCCCAGCCCCCTCCCAGCCCGGAGTCACTCCGCAGGGCCCCAGGCTGGAGAGGAGGGGCCCCTTTGTAGTGCTTTCCTCCTCACTTGGACACTAAACTCTTTCAATCATCTGTTTAATGGTTCAATGCCTTCCTTTAGTGTGTTCCTTAGTTTTTAACTGCTGCTTTTGTGGATTACTGCTATTGCATCTGTTACCCTTTGGGGGTGTGAAATGTGTGTCCTTCCTCTGTCACCCAGTGTCATTCCCACTTCCTGCCAGACCAGCCAACCGCAGCCAAGTTGGGCTTTTTCATGGATATCACTGAGGTTCCCCTTGGCTTGAGCTTGGAAAAGCGACCCTGGCAGTCTGGGGGGGGGAGTTTGTCACCATTTGCTGAGACAGTCAGAGGCTGGCTGGGAGGGAGGGGGGAGAGGGGGGGCTCACCGCCTCCTCCACCAGCATCCTAGCCTGGTGCTTCAGCCTGGAGGACTTCCTGAGGTCAACCCTTCCACCTCTGGTATTTTCCCACACTGGGGGCTGCCTGTGGATCGCAAGTTCATTGGCCCAAAGCCGGCCTTGACCTGGGCGTTCTTCTTCGGCATGAAGGCAAGTTCTCCTTCCCAGTTGGGAAAGCAGCTCTGGGGAGAGCCAAGAGGGGAGGCTGGAAGAGAAAACGCTGGGAAGGAACACGGTGGAGGAGCCGCCTCCCCTTCTCCGCTCCTCTTTTGGGCCAGGCCAGAGGCTGCCGGGCGGGGGCTTCTCTGCCAGGCTGGCTTCACGACTTCAAGCTCAGAAGCAAGAGGGACCATAATGGGGGTGGTGGTCTGAGGGACCATAATGGGGGGGGATGCAGTCCTTCTTGCCTTTGCTCCTTCAAGGCCCCCCCTGTCTCTCCTGCATCCAGTTGTCTTGCCAGGGCTGGGCAGCTGGAGAGGAGCAGGGGGGGGGCTGCTTCTGAAGGACCTGGGCTTTTTGGATCCCAGGTTTGTCAGACTCTTCCAGGACTTCGTTCAAAGAAACACAAGTCTATTTTTAACTGTGGGTTTCTGCTTGCACGGAACGCAATGCCATGGCAGCCTGGGCATCTCTTCCTGCCAGAGGGGCTCTCCCTGGGGACAGGCGTTGAGCAGCCATTTCTTGGTTTCCCTGCCAAGCGGTGGCTTTGAAGAGGCCCAAACGGGCCCCCTCACCCTCTCCTTGCTCCAGGCACTCTCCAGAAGAGCTCCACGTGAGATCGGATTTCAACACTATTAGCCTTAGTTAGCATGGCCGGGGATTATGGGAACTGTGGTGCAATACAAGGCAACCTGTGTCCCTGGTTTCAACCTCAGTGGTGCCGATTCCTCATACAGGATAGTAGGATTTCCATTTGCGCCACTCCGAGCCACAGTTTAGTTTGTGTGGCCCACAAACCACGGGCAGCCTGCCAAGCACCCGTGTCCGCCTGCATTTCTTGAAAACCCAATCAATCCACCAAGGCTGCCAATGTTGCCACCGCTGCCTTGACAGGCCCGGTGCCAAGAGCCTCCCAAGCCTCCAGGCTTCACTGGCACTGGCTCCATGACGGCCACCCTGCCACTATCCACAAACAGCTGGTAGCCGTGCCCGCTACCCCTTGGCAGCTCACAATTATTTCTAATTGATCAGCGTGGCCTTTCCTCCGGTCTATGGGGACATTTTCAATTAAAGTAGCATGATTGGCACCTTTCATTGTTTAAAGTCTGTTTTATGCTTTTGTAAAAAAGTATAATATTTAGTCAGAAAAAAAATTCAAGAGAAAGCAGAAAAGAATCAGGAGAAGGATCCTAACAGACAGAAGGTTTAGCAAACACAGCAGCAAGAAAAAGACTGGAAGAGGGAGCTGTTGTCTCAAGGGCCCTGAGAGACACCAATCCCCCATCCCATCCCATCCTGGCTGCAGAAGACTCTTCTTCGGTCTCCAAACGGCCAGCTCCTTCTGCCTGGGGAGGGGTTGCTTCCCCTCCCCTCTTCTTCCTGTCAGCCCCATCCCCGCTCTGCCCACTGGACCGGACCTGGGCAGCCATTTGCGTCCGATGAGAGAGTCCCCCTGGGGAGGAAGCTTTGCTCTCCCTCTGTGCCCCACAACCCCAGTGGAAGGAGAGTAGCTGAAAGCAACTAGGTTGCACTGAAGAATCCTCTACTTGCATTCTTACACTAACAACAGCATTTACACAATGATTGTCCAGTTTTCTAGCCAAGCAGCTGGATGGACTCAGTGAGCACGACCGGTAGTCAGCCTTCCCCTCCCCCTCCTGCAGCCAAAGGTGCAGCTTCCTTGCCCTTTGAGTCTCTAAGTGCATTTGGACTGTGGCAAAATGTGGCCACCGAACTGGCACGATGGCGTGGGCTATTGCCCCTCTCCCATTCCCCGAGGCCCCTTAAGCATCCACCATGGGTATGCTTGGCTTGCTGACCCTCGCCTGCAAAGACTCCTGCCTGCTTCTGGTGCCCTCCGCCTCTCCTGGCAGGCCTCTTCTCCCCCAACCCTTCAGAAGGGCTGAACGGACTCCTCGTTTCTTAATGCTGCAGCCTAGGAAGATTCAGCCCCAGCATCCTCAGGACCCCTTTGAGGCTTCCAGTGAAGCCTCCGTGTTACCATAAAACCCAGGAACCCCAAGAGGCTCCTGGCTAAGCGGTTCCATTTTTCTGGAGCTCCCCATTTTTGCAGGGAAGTACAAGGTGCCCATTCACTTCTCCAGCTAGCCCATTTTGGTTGGGGGTCCATTCCATGCAGATGCTCTCCCCCCCAGAACCAGCCCCATGGATGCCCCTGAAGTCTCTGCCGGAGCAGAACTCCAGGGAATATTTGCTGATCTGCACAGTGGTGTTTTCAGTCTCCCCGTCGTGAGCAGACGTCCTCCGGCTGGCAGTGGCGGATCTGAAGCCTTGCTTCCTGCACAGGATGTGCTGCTGGATGATTTTCCTGAAGGTGCAGCGGAACTCTCGGATCTGGTACGCGTAGATCAGGGGGTTCACCACGGAGTTGGCATGGGACAAGATAATGGCCAGGTACATGACCCCGGGGGGAGGCTCTCTGCAAGTAGGGCAGAAGAGAGTGAAGCAATTGATCAGGTGTAATGGGAGCCAGCATATAGCAAACATCCCAACAATGAAGGCCAAGGATTTTGCTGCATGGACCTCTTTTTGTAAAATGTATCGGGATCGTTCCCCGTGCATCATCTTGTTTTCCATTTGCTTGAGCTGCTGCCGGGCTGTCATGAAGATCTTCAAGTAGATCCCAAACATCAGAAGGAGAGGAAGCAGCACGCATGCAAAGAAGTTGTAGTAGACCATGTAATCCATGGTGACCACAGTCGCAAAGAAGCAATGCATCATATTGCTGCTGCAGTTGGTTCTATTCTCGCTTTGCCCATTCTCTTCCAGAGTCTTTCTGTGCCAGCCCAGCATTGGCGTCAGGCCAATAATAAAGGATAAGAACCAACAGATGGCTATGACTCCCTTGGCACGTGAGTTGGTCACTAGAGCATTGTACCTGAAAGAAGAGCAGAGAAAGGCAATGCATGAAATCCGATCTACACGGGAAGGGAAGAGAGCAGAACTGATCAATTGATAGAATCTGTCCAGCTTCTTCTTGCTGCAGAACCACTCCACTGCAACAGGAGAGAGCTGGGATCAGGGGCCGTGGAACGTGGCCAGCAATGGGTGGATTGACTAACAGTGGGACTCAATCCACCTCCTCAGCAGATCTCAAGCCATGCCCAGCATTGCCCTCAGTTCCAACTAGATCCTTCTTTTGAGGTAGATGAGAACTGAACCCCATACTTGAAAACCTGTTGTTTTTTTAAAAGGCTTTGTTAAGTTCATTCTAAAAGGATCCTCTATGAACAGGAAGCCCAGGATTTGTGATTCTATCCACGCTGTAAATAATCTGGGGGTTTGTTCACTGTGGAGTTCCTCAAAGAACTCTGGAAACTTCATCTTGGAATAGCAAGGATGTCTGTTGGGGGCTCCATTCACACGGCTACAGTTCCCAACCATGAAGGTGAGGACATTTTAAGGCGGTGGGAATCACCTTCTGGTATCACCAGGACTCGGCACAGCCAGAATCCCTTCCCAGCTGCAAGGAGTGAAGGGCCTGGGGGCAAGATCCATGCCCACCCCCACGACACTATCAGTTGAGAGTGGAGGGGAAAACCCAAAATTGCCCCATAGACTCATCTTTGACCAGTGCGCACTCAGACCCAAATACAACACAGTGAGCCAATAGCTGAAATCAAGTTTCATGTGGCATTTGTTGTAATGAAGACAAGGATCATATAAATTGATGGTTGGGATAATTGGGTAATATCAATCGGGTAATATCAATTCCTGGAACCAATGACATGAGGAGCTTTATTCTGCCCATGCTGATATTTTTTTTTCCTTTACAAAGAGATTTCTGATCAATATTGGAAATTCCTGGAACTCACTGGCGCTCCACAGAAGGGCCTTGAGACCAGCAGTGGTGGGGCTGATGGAGCCTGAAGATTGCCTGCTCCAGAAGTCGGGGGGGGGGGGGCTCTCCTGGGCATCAACAAGGGAAGGGGCCTTTGCCCCAAAAGACAGCTTACAAATCATGTAAATTATTTTTAAAAATTAAGAATGAATGAAATACCACTGGTGTCCTAGTTTTATTTTGAGAAGCGCTGGGACTGGCTGTGCCAAGAGTGGCCTCTGCCAGGAGGGGGATCCCCGATCCGTTTGTGGGAGGCCCTGCCTGCTCCCTGTCAAGCTCCATCCGTGGTGGGCAAAGAGCAGAAGCCTAACAAGGGCTGAGAAGAGACAAGAAGCCCCTTCTGAGGAATCTTCAGAAGTACAATCTGTGACTTAATTTATGCTTATTTTTCCAGATAAACAATGTCTGAATTCTCTAATCAAGGCACTGGAAAGGAAAGCTATTTTGCTTTCCATTTTTGTCCAGGTCCTGCCTTTAGGCTTCTGGGTGGTCAAGCTCAGATTATTGGTCACAAGACTTCTGGCCGGTTCCACTTCCCAAGGCTGGAGGCTGGTCGGCCACAGGCAGCCCCCACATCTTCTCAAATTGAGGGGGGCAAACTGAGTATCTTAACACCTGGAGGGGCTGTGAAAGATCCAGCAAATGTTTGCCAAAGATGTTGCTTTAAAAAAAACAAAAACAAACGTTTCCAGAAAAGTGCCTTTTCGAGATCCAGTCTTGATGTTGGATATAAAATTAATAATGTTCACCATCTTATGTGCCACTGATGAACACTGAGTGTGGCTGTCTGGTGCACCTGCAAAATGTATTAAGCATTCCTATGTTTCTTCACCCAAATCATTATTATAAAATCCTAAAATATAAAGTTTCCAGGTTTGATCCTTGCACCTCACTCAGATTTGATTCTCCGGTCGATTTTTAGCCAATTATATATCAACTTAATTTTCATCCCATCCAACTTTGTTGTTTTTAATGTTTTAATTGGTTGAGTTTTATAGTTTTTAAAATTATTTTATGTTATTTAATTTTTGATTAGGAGCAGCCCAGAGTTGGTTGAATGTAAATGTTTTAAATGAATAAACTGACACTTAACTAGTCTGCCAATCAGAATGTCCTGGACTAGCTTTCCGATGCTCTACCTCAATCAAAACAGATTAAATCTGCAGTGTTTCATCTTATAGGTCAGTCTCCTAATCTGCTTCAAGGATCTCCCCAATACTGATGTCAGATTGGTAGTTCCCCGTAGATTCCTTTCCCTTCTTTTGAAGAAAGGACATTTGCTCTCTGTCACTTTCATAATTTCTCCAGGTTTTCCCAAAGAGAAAGCTTCTCCCAGCACATATGCCAGTTTGTTCTTTGTGGACTGAAACTCAGATATTCCCCACCTCAAGCTTCAATTCCGCCCCTTTGTCCTGTTTTCCCATCTCCTAATGGAAAGCACTTCTTGTCGCAGAAAACTGGGGCAAAAAAGGATTTGGGTATCTCTCTCTCTTTTTGGGGGGGTCGTTGTTAGCTCATAACATTTCATTGTCCCCATTAAGCAGCAAATATTTTGATTCTTTTAATTTACAAACATCTAAAAAAAGCCTTTTGCTGTTCTAAAAGTCTTTCTCCAACCTACACAGAGTGCCTTGCTGCTGAACAGCTCCAGAAATTCTTGAATAAACCATTTTCTAGATTCAGTTTCATGCAATTCTAACCCAGGTTTTGAGCTGGAACTGCCTGGGTCACCTTTTAAGGCCGGTGCAAGAGGGAAGGGAGGTGGTTGACGGTTGTCTTGGGCTATGCCGCCACTCCACCTGGGCATCCTGTTGGAGCCTTCCTGGCTAGGAAGCCGGGACTTTGTTATTTCAGGATGGGGCTACTCCTTGCATAACAGGGGATGGCTGCTTTCTCCTGGGCAATTTTGCTGTGGGGTTCCCTCCTGGAACCGGGGCCCATGTCCTTTAGCCTCTGGGGCAGCTGATTCAGGGACAAGGGTTGAGATGTCACAAGATACAAAGAACTTCTGCCATCGCTCTCTTTTCAGCAGATGAAGGTAATACCGCTGAGTCCCTAAAGGCTGTGAATGAGGCAATGGCTAATCAACTGAAAGGCAGAAGTCCTGTCGTGGGGTGACTTCTGTGTCTGCAAAGAAGCGCTCTGCCTGTTTGGGGCCAGCAGGAGCCCATTGTGCTGTGCATGGCAATCACAAGCACCCGGGGTGGGCACAGGCCCTGCTAAATCACAACCTTGGAATTCTGCAGAGAAGCCCCTCATAATGGCGCAGTAGCCAATATCTGAGGGGCTGCCACAAAGAAGAGGGGGTGGAGGTCAACCTATTCTCCAAAGCACCAGAAGGTAAGGGAAGAAGCAATGGATGGAAGCTAATCAAGGAGAGAAGCGACCTGGAATTAAGGAGAAACTTACTAACAGTGAGGACAATTAACCAGTGGAAGGGCTTGCCTTCAGAAATCATGGATGCTCCATCCCCGGATGCTTTTAAGAGATTGAACAGCCACCTGTCTGAAATAGTATAGGGCAGGGGTAGGCAACCTCGGCTCTTTGATGACTCGTGGACTTCAACTCCCAGAATTCCTGAGTCAGCATAGCTGACTCAGGAATTCTGGGAGTTGAAGTCCACGAGTCATCAAAGAGCCGAGGTTGCCTACCCCTGGTATAGGGTCTCCTGCTTGAGCAGGGGGTTGGACTAGAAGAGCTCCAAGGTCCCTTCCAACTCTGTTATTCAGTTCTGCATCTTTGGCATATTTACCTGAGAGGGATACGGATAGCAATAATCCGATCAATGGCAATAGCCAGAAGACTGAAGATGGAGCTCTGGGTCAGCACCAGGACAAAGCAGGCGATGAAGAGGCAGCCGTAGAAGAAGGCACAGAAGCCAGTGCTGATCGTGATGGCAAAGGGGATGGCCAGGACCCCCACCGCAATGTCAGCTACCGCCAGGGAAGCCACAAAGTAATTGGTGACGTTCTGCAGATTGCTGTTGAGATAGACGGCCCAACAGACCAGGACGTTCCCGAAGATGGCCAGAAGGGCAATGACCAGTTCAAAGACAATGTAGATGATGTTGGTAAGGAAGTTCTTGTCCCCAGGCACGAGCATGGTGAGGGTGGCTCAAGACGGGGCCTGGGAACCCTCGTGTCCATAGCTGCAGGCCTCTTCAGGCTGCAATGGCAGAGAGGGCGGGCCGGCCTTCAGGAGGCCAAGGCTTGGCCATGCTCCAGGCAGTGCAGAAAACGGAGCCGATTCATTCTCCAGATGGCCGCCAAACGCCTGTTTCTGTGCAAAAGTCCCTGGGCGATTCCTTGCCTTTGCTGCAGGCCTCCTGGCAGGGACAGCAGCTCTTCACTTCTCCTCCCAGAGGACCACTTTTGGAGAGGGTGCAGAGGATATTCCGTGGGACATTCTGTGGGTGGGGGGAGGAGGAGGAGGAGGAGGAGAAGAGAGAAAAAGATGCTGAGAACATCCAGATGCAAGCCAAGAGACATCCTTCAAAGGAGCAGCCTCCACTCAGGCCACCCCTGAGCTTTCAGAGTGGTAAAGCTTATTGTTTATTCCACGGACCGGAAAGTGTGTGGTTTTGTGTGCTGCCTGCATCCCACAGATGCAGCTTTGCTTGCTTGTGCGGCCCGGTTGGTGGCATGCCACAGCCCGGTACCGGTCCACGGACCGGGGATTGGGGACCCCTGCTTTAGTATATTCCACCTTTCATTCAGGAGTTCAAGTGGTTCCCCGGACCCTTATTCCCCACAACACCACTTTGTGAGGAAAGTGGGGAGAGGAGGGTCTCCCATTCCTAGACCAACACCCATATGGCTGTACTTTTCCAAGCCTTGGGCCTCAAAGGGGGGAGGGTCTTGACCTTCCCATCACCTTGCTCTAGATGTGTGATTCTTAAACTGTCTGACTCAACTATCCTCTCCCCCCCAACTCTCATTACCCCTAGAAAAACCCAGACTCTGTTATGTTACGTAAGTGTCATGGTGGAGGCAGTACTTTCAATCAGGATCCCCAGACAGCGATGGCAAATTGCTCCCTTCCCCCAGGAGATGCCCAAACATTTTGGGGGTGACTGCCCCCCATTTAAGAAGCGCTGCTCTGTGGGGTGATAAATGTGAGACTTGCTACAAAGCCACCTGATAGCCCCCAAATCATTTTTGCTTTGCAGAAAGCCTCTAGAATCAACACACACGCACACACACAAAAAACCCAGTAAATCTGCACCTCAAAACTTTGTCTGGAAACATCTCCACTGGTTTAGGAAAGTCTCCTCAATCACTTGGGGTGGCTGCGATTCCTTCAGAAGGGACCAGTGGACTAAGATCGGGCCAGACCTCCCTGTTGCCAAATTTATTAGCGTCTACACAGTATAGCACACTTGCAAAGTTGGCTTGGGGAGACTTCTGGAGCTGCCCTTCCATCAGAAGACCCGTACTTTAAAAAACAAATTGTGCACACTGAACATGTGTTTTATACACATAATTTATGCATATTTACTCTATCAAGTTTCTAATTTGCTTAATTTATTTTTACAGGAAATGGCTAGAATTTTTGCTAAATCCCAATCCAAGTCTGAGAATCATATCCAGGCACACACAAGACCTAGAACAGTGATGGCAAACCTTTTAGAGACCGAGTGCCCAAATTGAAACCCAAAACCCACTTAAGTATCGTCGGGTGCTGGGTGGGCGTGGCCCATTGGGTGGGCGTGGCCCATTGGGTGGGTGTGGCTTTGGTGGTAACGGCAGACTGGGTGGGACTAAAAAGTTCAATCAATCAATTCCAACTTTGCGAGATCTTTTTTTTCCCGCAAGAAGCTGAAATTGATTGAACCTTTTTTTCCCCCACATGGTGGCGGAGGACTAAAGTGAAAAGGTTTTATAAAACTCAGCTGAAGGCCTAGGACTGGGGTGACGGTGCATGTGCCCACAGAGAGGGCTCTGCATGCCACCTGTGGCACCCGTGCCATAGGTTCGCCACCACGGACCTAGAAGCTTGCTCTTTTGAAAACAAACAGAGTTGCCCAGGAATCTGGATCTTGCACCCAGGACCAATTTCTTCCTGGCTGGGGAAGAATCCCATCAGCTTCAAATCCCTGTTCCAGAGACATGTAACTCTCCCTGTTCAAATCCTATTTCTTCTGGAGTTATTTATAAAAAGGAAGACATGAGAGAAGGACCTAAAACTGAAAAGCAATTTTCAAGTTGTTTCCCTGCAGACACCCCCCCCACCAGCAGCCCTTTCTTAAAGCCCATTCCTGATGTAGCCAGCATTTGGCCAGAGTCAAAAGTTCGCCGCCCTGGAAGACTGTCTCATTCCTCGTGGTCAGCTCAGCCTTCCTCATCCTGGACAGTGCTGGGGAAAGTCAGAAGAGGAGTGTGATGCTCTGAAGAAGTAAGATACTCAATCTGATGAACGAGCAACTGAAGTATTATGGTTGAGACTACTTTATTATCTGGTGATCAACAGAAGCCTCAGAAGTCATTTTATTTTTGGCTGCAGGATGTAATAAAACAATAAAGATGGATATTCTCCATGAGAACATTAGAGGACACCTCCTATAGCAGTTGCATTCTTCACTGATCGTCTGTCCACAAGGAGTCTAAATGTGGTTTTGTGGTGGCACAGCATGGAGTAGCAACCACGGTCCCACGGCCGGAGATTGCTGGACTTCCCATGCTTCTTGTTCTTGGGTGATTTCAATAGGAGGAGGAGGAGGACTTGGACCAAAAGACGTGATAGACCAGACCTTGGAAGGAGGCAGCTCTGTTCACAGGCTTACACCTCATTTGCTCCAAGCAAAAATGTACTATGTGGAAGGGATTGCATCTTAATCCATAGAGGAGCTTATTTTGACTGGAAGTAGCCTAGGTGGGCCAAGGCCTCTTCTCAACTGTTTATCACCATCTGAAGAAGCTGTGCCATTGCTGAGTAGCTTTCACCATTCTGAACCTTTTCTTGGTGGGCAACCAAAACCTGCTTCCTTCCAGATGGCTTCACGAGGAGGAGGAGCAGGAGGAGGAGGTGGTGGAAGAGGAGGAGGAGGAGGAGGAGGAGATCTTATGAAAGTATCTAATGTAAATCTTTTTTCATTGATCCCTTTTGGGAGAGGAAGAGATTGATTTCCTGTCAATCATTTTATCCAATGTAAAAATCATTTGGAAGACAAGCTGGATGTCAACCTCAGGGAGTGATTTCTACATTGTCAGATGGACAATTTCATGTCACACTCACATTGGGGGAAACTAGACAACTAGGGAGTCACCTCATTTGTTTGTGGTGGGTGTTGCATCGCACCAATATGTCAACACCTGCCTCCCTGACAGGAGACAGCGGGCACCTTCCTCCATGGTGCTGTTTCCTCTCAGCCATGGGCAACGCAGGCGAAGACGGTGCCAAGAGGTGCTGGGAAGAGCAGCCCTGGGGCTCCTGCAGCCCGAGGCTTAGAAGGGTTGGGAAATGGGAGAAGAACCCTTTGAACAGTAAGAACCCTAAGAAAAACCCAGTATCACTGGCCTTTAAATTAGTGTTTCTCGACCTTGGCAATTTTAAGATACCTGGACTTCAACTTCCAGAATTCCCCAGTCACCATGCTGTCTGGGGAATTCTGGAAGTTGGAGTCCACACATCTTAATGTTGCTGAGGTTGAGAAACATTAATTTAAAGACCAGTCATATTGTCCTAAGGATTCTTTTCGGTCCCCACAGGATACTGTGAAGCCAAAAATGGCATGATGGGGCATCAAAAAGGCAATATTAAGATACAAGTGACGATATTATCATTGTAGCCCAGCTCTGCAAACACCACACTTCAGAATTTAAAACTAAATATCCTCAGGGAGAAATCTTGTGACATCCCACAGCAATATGTTATGAGCTTATGCACTGAAGACAAATTCCTTGTGTGCCCAATCACACTTGGTCAATAAAGAATTCAATTCAATTCTGTTCTGTTCTATTCTGCCATTTATGGAATATGATTCCATCCTTTGGAGATGCTATAATTGGATTCCTACTTCGACTATCGTAACTTCTCTTGGGCACCCAGTTTCACTTA
>NW_015387989.1:245799-324708 GCF_001527695.2 Protobothrops mucrosquamatus | reverse complement strand
CACAGCAATATGTTATGAGCTTATGCACTGAAGACAAATTCCTTGTGTGCCCAATCACACTTGGTCAATAAAGAATTCAATTCAATTCTGTTCTGTTCTATTCTGCCATTTATGGAATATGATTCCATCCTTTGGAGATGCTATAATTGGATTCCTACTTCGACTATCGTAACTTCTCTTGGGCACCCAGTTTCACTTACTACAAGTGAAGGAGTCATAGTGTTAGACACAACCAGAGGTTTTCCTGCTAGTACAATATCTGGCTGCTTGTGTAGCAGTTGATGCACCTAGAACAATTGCTGCATTCTTATGCTGTTTCTGCCACCACAGCCCAAACTCTCTCAAGCTCCCTTGATGACTACTACTAGGTTTATGATGGCGCTGAGTGACTATTAGTAATGACCTGCCCTCAGAGTCCAAGTTGTCACAGAGTCCCACAGTCACATTACCATGATTTCCAATATTCCCTGCCAGTAAAGTCAGTGGGGAGGCCGTCAGGAAGTCAGCACCATCACATAAGGTCCTCCAAACAGCAATGCCAGGTTTGCCATCATTAAGTGACACGGGGTCAAATGACAAGCACTTTACAACTGCATCGCTTAGCAATGGCAATTCCAGTCCCAATTGCCCTCATTAACTACCTCTACGGCAGGCAACACCGATTTAGCTGAACCCCTAACTGCATCATGCTGCACAGGAGTGTTTCAAAGCTAGGTAGCGGCTCGTCTCCATTGTCTCTTCTTGGATTAGAAGATCATTGGCAAGTAGACAGAATGGTTTTGGAAAAGAGAAGTTTACATCTTTAGCATCTGTATAGCTACAAATGATTACAGAAAACTTTCTCGTAAAATCTGCATTCCTGCACAGCTGTTCAGCTCTCCTGCAACTTTTTATTTTATTTATTTATTAATTGCATTTATATCCCGCCCTTCTCCTTTCGGACTCAGGGCGGCTGACAAATGATAAAAAACTAACATACATAATATTACACCTAGTTAAAATTTAATTAAAACGAAATATTTGAGAATGTCCAATTAAAAGTAATTAAAACCCCTATAAAATCCCCTAGGCCAGTCCCGCTTGCTGGAACAACCACGTCTTGAGGGCGCGGCGGAAGGAAGGGAGATCAGGAATCACCCTGATCTCTGGGGGCAGTTCGTTCCAGCCTTAATCTTCTAGGGGAGCCCAACCTCATTCTGGGAAGCACATGGGGGTAGTGGCTGAAGGTAGCGAACTACAAACTAGGAATCCAAGTTCTCCAGAATTCAAGTCGCTGGAGGACTTTGGGCCTGTCCCTCTGGGCTCTCAAAGAGGCAAACCACTTCAAAATCCTTGCCAAGAACACTACAGGGGCTCATCCAGGCAGTACCAGGAGTCAACGCTGACTCGCAGATGCACACCTATACACACGCACACACCGTTCTCCCACGTAGAAATCCAGATAGCCTCCCAAATGCTACCAGGTCCGTTTTTGGAGGAGAGAAACTAACATTCACAGTGCTCTGGTAGGGCAATCAAAAAATAGCCCTTCTGGGCCAAAGTGCTAAGTGTTTTGCGAGGGCCGGGAGGGTGGCGTGGTGAGCCAGGGTGGTAGTGACACAGCCACTTTATCATAGTGTTGGTGTGCCGATAAAAACAATAGTAATCATGGAAACAGAACATAAACATTCTCATTTTCTTTGCCACTAACTGCATTTCTAATCTATCTTGGATATTTGGTCTGTTTACAGTAATAAGAGGAAATTAAGTATTAATATCCAACAATTTCCCTTATGGTTGCTTGAAGGAGGCCTTGCACACGCACACGCACACACACACGAAGCTCTGCCGTGCTCCGCTTGCTGCCCAGGTGGCTGCCAGGGTCTCCTGGGGAAGGTCAGTGCTTTGCCCAATGCAGAGAGTCTCCCTCTGGCCATGGCACCAACAGACCCCGGGGGCCATACATCTTCATTTGCTGCCCTCTCGTCCCTCGAGGGAGGCAGACTAAAGAGTCCTTCTCAGCTCTGGCAGCTTGAAGACTTCAGCTCCCGTGGCTGGCGGTGGAACTCTGCCAGCTGAATTCTGCCACTCTGAGACAAGGCTGAGAAGCTTCCTCCGCTCTGCCAGTAGACCTCGACATATGGCCACAAATAGGACCAAACTTTCCATGGCTAAGCAAGGTGGCTTTTAAGTGAATCATGCAGCTGTTAAATAAATCTGGCTTCTCCCATTGACTTGTTTACCAGAAGCCAGCTGAGAAGATCATAAATGGTGACCACATGACCCAGGAGAGCAGTGCTCCAGTATCTGAGGGGCTGCCACAAAGAGGAGGGAGTCGACCTCTTTTCCAAAGCACCAGAGGGCAGGACGAGAAACAGTGGCTGGAAACTGACCAAAGAGAGAAGCAACCTGGAATTAAGGAAACTTCCTGACACTGAGGACAATTAACCAGTGGGACAGAAGTTGCCTTCAGAAGTTGTGGGTGTTCCATCACTGGAAACTTTTAAGAAGAGACTGGACATTCATTTGTCTGAGACAGTGTAGGTTCTCCTGCTTGAGCAGGGGGCTGGACTAGAAGACCTCCAGGGTCCCTTCCAGCTATATTCTATTCTATTCTATTCTATTCCTTCCATGCCGGTTGCCAAGCACTGGGATTTTGATTGTGTGGCTGTTGGGATGCTGCAAATGGTTGTAAGCGCAAGGGCCGGTCGTCACTTTTTTCAATGCTGCTGTGACTTTGAACAGTAAGTCCCTCAACTTGCAACTTGCATTTGTTTAGCAACTGTTCAACTTATTGGAGTTATTTTCCTTCTCTTTGAGATCCTGTCCAAAGGCAGCTTCGAGGTGGTTAAAATCCCACGGCAGGGCAGGGAGAGAGGCAGGCTGGGGACAGCCTGTGTTGGGCTGCTCTTTTCTCCCCAGGAGGCATTTAGAGCACTTCAACTCATTGAAGGCCCCTCCTTTAGTGAGGCAAGGTAATATTCCTGCCCTGTCAACAGAAAACAGAGGAGGTTCACCTGTGTGGGAATCTGAACTGTATTGTGCAGGAAATGCACAGGTTGCCTTCCAAAAGTATTATTTATTTAACCAAACTTTCATTGCATAACTCAGAGGCTTAGATGGCCCCTCCCAAAGGCTGATCTCCATCATTCAGGATTTTTGAAAGCTCCCCTCCCCACGAGCTTATGCAGCAGAGCCTTCTTGGGTTTCCAATTCCCATTCTGGTGTGGCTGAAGGCCTGGAAAGTTCTCCAGCAGCAGGACCCCTTCCATCTTCAGGACATGGGACAGCTCCAAAGATGCTGTCACCTGATGGGTGCCAGATTTCCATCTGAGCTGACTTTAGGTTCATCCTGTCTAGGAAGAAGAAGGTGCTCCACAATTCAGGCTATGGAAGTGCCCCCCCCCCCGACTATTTATAAGGAAAGAGGGGAGATACAGCCTGTCCATCTTCCTCTGTGACCTCAAGGAGATCAGAACATGGTCTGAGAACCCAGAGACTGCTCAATTTTGATACAGCATCCCTCAATGTCCCTACTGGGGTAAAAAGGGGTCTCCAGTGCCACCACTGGCAATGCAAACTGGCACCTCACCTGGGATATCGCACCCACTCTTTCCCACGAACCGCCCAAAGAAGCCAGCTGCTGCCTGGATGCCAGATCCTTGGTTGGCTACCTGCTCTTAGCACTTTTAATGCTGCTTCCCAGCTAGCGTTTTATCCTGAGCTGGACGTGCATTCCCACGACACCCTAAGCGGACTCGGCTTAGCACCAAACCACCTTCTCAGCAGCAGATTCTTTGGGTTCCATTATTTGTCTGAGAAAACCTGTTGGGGAGGAAGCAGGCGCCTGGCCCTCCCTTTTGGAGAGGGGGAGGGGGGGTTACGGATGGGCTAAGCATGCAGAAGAAGTTGGGACCCCCCAGTGAGTGGAATTTGAAGAGGGGGCAGTTCTTGGTGCTGCAACTGGTTGAAGGGCATCCCTTTTGTACAAGTGGTCCTCAGCTTACGAGGGGTTTCTGAGGGGTTTTGGGCCCTCGGCTATCGACCCACATTCATGGCTGCTTGCAGCGTCCTGTAGTCACGGATTTATGCAATTCCTGCATTTTTTTTCTTTGCAGAAAACCACCATTTAGTCCCTCCCATCGCAAACAATGGATTTGCTTAATGACCACAGCGTTTGCTTAACAGGCACGGTATTTGCTTTATGACCAACAGGTTCATTTAATGACCACCATAAAAATGATGTAGTAGCAGGACTGTCACATGATGACCCATTTAATGACTGACAGGACTTATAACCGTAATGCTGGGCTCAGTTACAGTCATGAGCTGAGGACTGTGTAAGAAAATTAGTGTTCCTTAAGAACATCTTTGCTCAAGAGATGCGGAGCACATACGATACTCAGACACAGACAAGACCCAGTTATGTGTCTCCACCAGGGCTGTCTTGAGTGATGCCAAGGGGGTCCTGCCTTGGGGCCGGGAGAATGCAGGGGTCTGGAGGGGGTCTGGAAGGCTTCAGCTCAACCTCCTACAACCAAGTGGCTTTGGGTTTTAAGATCTCTTGGGTCTCTTCCGGGGACCTTCCTTCTCTTGGCCTGGGAGGGGCTGCCCCGCCCCCAGACTGATCCTATGTGCAATTTGGGAGTCCTCCTGGACTCTCAGCTCCTGCTCAAAAAGCAGATGGTAGAAGAGCCTTTTCTCTGCTTTGTGTCTTGTGCCAGTGCCTGGAACATTCACACATTAGTCAACCCCCCAACTGGACTGCATTTAATGCAGTGCACGCTCCACGGGGCTGCCTGTGAAGACTATTCAGACACTTCCGAGGGTGCAAAAGATCAGACTTAGCTCTACCCTGCTGGACTTTTGCGAGGTAAAAAAACTTGGCTTTGTCATCAAACCTGAAGCCTGGAGAGCATGGCTGTTTAGGTTTTGAATTACTTGTTGAGTCTTTACTCTGCTTTTTTGCCTTAATTGTTGGCCGACCCAGAGTCAAGTAAACAAATAAATGAGTAAGTACCAAATAATACTGGATTCAATAAAATGGAGAAAAAGCAAAATGAAAGAGCGAAGTGGGTTTGCCTCCCTCCTTCCCGGAATGTCCCAGTGCTCAGAGGAGCTCAGGACCCTCCAGCTTATCAAGATGGGGCAAAGCAAAAGCAAAGGGGCTCCTTGACTAGATCAACGGCCTGGGTCAGTGGTGGCGAACCTATGGCACGGGTGCCAGAGGCGGCACTCAGAGCCCTCTCTGTGGGCACACGTGCCGTCGCCCCAGTCCTAGGCCTTCAGCTGGGTTTTCACTTTAGGCCTCCGCTGCCGTGTACAAAAAAAAAAGGTTCAATCAATCAGTCAATTTCAACTTCTGTGGGAAAAAAAAGATTTTGCAAAGTTGGAATTGATTGATTGAACTTTTTAGTCCCACCCAGTCTGCTATTACCACTGCAGCCACGCCCACCCAATGGGCCACACCCACCCGGCACCTGACGATGCATAAGTGGGTTTTGGGTTGCAGTTTGGGCACTCAGTCTCTAAAAGGTTCGCCATCACTGGCCTGGGTGGATCCTCGTCCAAATGCCTAGAACCCAGAAGCAGCCCATTTCTTTGTCAGCTGTGCAAGCAACGCAGCTGCTGCTCGGTAGGAGCCCCAAACACCTCACAGCAGCCGAATCTTGTCACGCCAAGCACATTTTTGCTGCTGGAGAAGCAGTCAGAAAGTCCCCCCATCAGAACTGACCCTTTCAGGGCCCAGAGGGAGCCCAGCCTCATTTCCATGCATGACCACCAGCCGTCCTGGCACAGCAGCCATGAGGAGGATAGAGCCCCCCCACACACTGCACATCCCAGAATTCTCTCTGCCATTCCTGTGCAACATGCCAAGCACACGTAACCTGCAAGCTTGCTTTGTCTGGGGCTCTTCTGCGCTCTTTGGCGAGGAGCCCAGTGAGGAAGAGGCTCCTCCTGAGTGCAAAGGAAAGAAAGGGGCGGGAGGGTTGCCTCACCAGCGGTAGCAGCATCCCAAGGGTCTTCCCATAGACCCAGGAAAGAGGGGCCCACTGCTGGACCCCCAAAGCCCGGGAGTGAAACCGGAGAGACGGGCTGTCACCCGCTGCTTGCATGGCCATCTGTGGCTCCTGTGGTTCCCTTGCTCACCAGCGTGTGCCACACAAGCTCTGTTGGACAGATTTGCGCCTCCATCTTAGTTAAGCCTTCTAAGTACTACAGAAGCCACAGCAGCAAAGACACGGTAAGGATATCCCCCCCCCATAAAAGCCATGGCTTCAGTGGAGGAACCAACCTTATATAGAAGTTGGGAAGGGGGCACTAGTGCTCCTATGCTGAAAGAGAGCAAGGAGGCTGGAGGCAGAGAAGGAGACCTCACGGGCAGGACACATCCACCCCCACCCGAGAGGTCCCTAGCTCAAAAGACGCCACATGGATGGCCCTCTCCCTTCGCCAGCGCAATGCCAGGGAGCGGGGAAAGCAAGCCTTTGGTGCCTTGGTCTTGAAGGGCAGTTCGATCCAAGAAGTTGTCCCAGATTCCCAGACCTGAATCTATCGCTACGGAGGGACCCTAGCCTCCTCCCACAAAAATGGAGACTACTTTCCCCACCACCACCACCACCGAGGAGAGAACCAGACAATTTCTCTGCAATACGGATATGCAGAGGATGCCGGCCCCCAAAGCTGCAAACTTGGAGGATCGGTTTGTGAGCAGCCCCTCCCCAGGATGAGAGCCACCCTGTGATAAGATGGGCAGGCAATAAATTTCATAAAATAAATAAATAAGTGGGAGATGTGGAGACCCTTTACAGGTCCTCAAGGCTGGGCTGCCTTTCTGCCAAGCGCGGGTTGGAAACAATCCCCCATTTCTGAAACTGTCTTCCAGGTGGTCTCCCCAAAATCACTGGGTGGGGGAAAGAGGCTTTTTTGAGGGGAGTAGGGGGCATCCCCCCTTGGGGCAGAGGTCTCAGTTGCTGATCTGGAACTCTTTTTGGCAAAATTCTTCAGTTTTGGCAAAGACTCCGGCTGTTAGACAGTGCCAAAGATGTTTTCAGCTGCTGCTGCTTGTTATTTATTGGGTTCAGCTCTTGTTCTAATGCTGGACGTATTTTACAGGAAAGCAATAATTGCACAAAAACTGGAGCCTTATTTAACATTTTTGGATGGCAAGTTTCTTGGGAGGCTGTTCTTTAATGGACCAAAAGGCCAAATAACTAGAATACTCGTTCAACTGTTTCAGAAGCTTGGCTATTTTAGGTTTTGCTTTAGTTTTTGTAGGTTTCTTTTTTGCAGTGCTGGCTGTGCGGCTCCATGGCTGCAAAAAGGGACTTTGGGGGCAGAAGCTGAGATACACACCCTGGCTGCCCTCGGGCTCAACTACACCAGCAAGGTAAATTAAATTAAATTAAATTAAAACGCCCAGTGAGAACCTGAAAGGCCCCATCTGGGCCAGGGAGTCCCAGCCTTCCGCCCAGGGCACCCACCCCAAAGAAAAGGTCCCAGAGGGGGCTGCCTGCCCTCGGCTTCCACACATGCAGGGAAGGGAGCCTCCGTTTCTCTGGGCGACTGGGCCAGGCTGGGAACCCTTATTAAGCCCTCGGTGGCCGCATGGCCTCTCTCCCAGCACTGAACAGGCGCTGCTGCCCCAGCCACACTTCACAGGGGTCTCCTTGGGAGCTCTCCTCTGATCCGTAAGCCCCCCTTCCACTCCACCCCCAACTCATTCAGCGGTTATTGAGAAGGAGGGGACCAGAGATTGACCCTTGCCACCTGCCCCCCCCCATTGATGGGAGCCTCTAATTGGAGGAAGAACTTTCAAAAGACAATTAGAAATTAGCCACCCTTTAAGATCCCCAGCATTACCGCAAAGCCTGAGAAGGCTGGAAGTACATTGGGGGGGGGGACTTCCAGGAACAGAGACAGCCTCTCCCAGAAGGGCCCAGATGACCACCCAAGGGAGCCCCTCCCAGAGAAAAGAGCCATTCCTGGTTGCCCAGGCACCTGCCTTGCCCTAGGTCTCCCCCCCACGAAGACACTACTAGACCAAGCTGATCAATAATTGTCAGCAGCCGACAGGAGCAATTCACAAGCATTTTTAGCTGGGAGGGCCAGTTTACCCCTTTTTGGTCGTTCAGGGCCATGGAGAAGGGGGGGGGGCTCTATCCGGGGAGCAGAGATGCAGCAGTCCCAGAGTCTCTTCCTGCCTCGCTTCCGCCTCTCCTTGCCACTCAGAGCCCCCTCCTCCTCCGAAGGAACTGGGGCTCCCCAACTTCGGGGGGGGGTGCTGGGCTAAGCGAGCAGCTCCCGTCTCCCCCAGGAAGCCTCTTCCCAGAAGGCGCCCCGACGGACGCCCCGGACCCTCCGTCCCGTCCTGAACTCCCCCCCAGCAGCGCCTCTCCGCCCCCCCCGGGATGCAGGCGGGGGCGGGCAGAGCGAGCCCCGGGCAGGGCCAGGAGCTGCCGCTCCCGAGACGCCACGCCGGAGATGATCTCGCCCCCCCCCGGCCGAAGCTCGGGGAGGGGGGTTGCGCCCCGCCCGCCACGGCCCTTGATGGAGCAAACGCGGCATCTCAGCGGCGGTGCTGCCGGCTCCCAAGGGAGTCCGGCGGGCAGCGGCCCCTCGCCCGGCCCGGCGGCTCCCGGAACAGAAGGCGCGGGGGGGGGGGGCGCAGGCGGAGCTCCGTCGAGGGCCTTTCTGAGCCGACGGAAAGTTCACCGGCGGGGCCGAAGGGGCGCCCGGAGCAGCCTCCGCAATAGCCCCGCGAGGGTCTCCCTGGACGGGACGCCGCCCGACCTTCCGCCCCGCCCGCGCTCACCTGCTCGTCGCCGGCCGGCCGGCAGCTCCTCCCGGCTCGCTGGTTGCCCTCGAATCCCGCTGACCGGCCCGGCGGCCGCCCCGCCCCGCCCCGCCCCGCTGGCCCGCCTGCCTCCCCCTCCCCGCCGCCCGTCCGGCCAGACCTCCGTCCNGCTGGCCAGGCGCGGCGGCGGCGGCGGCGGCGGCGGCTCGTTTCTCGAGGGCGGACCGGGCGGACGAGCTCCGCGGCCCTTCCCGGCCCTCGAGGGCTCCGGAGCGCCCGGCCTCCTGCGGCGCCCGCGCCAGGCGGGAAGGCCCGCGAGAGAACCCGGCCGGCGCGGAGCCTGCCTGCCCTGCCCCGCGGAAGACGGGAGCGCGGAGGGGGCGGCCGGGCCGGCAGCGGCTCCCCAGCAGAGCACGGCCGCCGCGCCTCGGCGAGGGAGCCGTCGAGACGGAGGGCTGTGTCCGAGCGGCGGAGGCGGCCGCGAGGGCTGAGATCAGCCGGAGGAGCCTCTCCGGCTCCCGGATGCTCTGCGGGGAGCCTCCCCGACGGGAGGGAGGCCGGGGGGGCTTCATGTGGGTCATTTGAGGGAATTACATCGCACCCCCCCTGTCGGTGATGCTCCCAAGGGAGGGAAGGGGCGGATCTCGGCCCGGAGGGAGGCAGGCAGGGGCCCCGCCGGTAAGGCGCCTCTCAGCCCCTCGTGGGACGTGTTCCTGGAAGAGCCCCAGAAAGCCACCAGAAGTCCCGAGAATTCCGCTATCCCCGCAGCCCCCCCCCCCCGCCCGGGAGCCGCCACGAAGCCCGGAGGCTCATTTTCAAGGGCCCCCCGCCCCCCATTCCTCCACCCAAATTTGTACCAGGTCGTCCCTCTCCTCCCAGATTAGATCCAATTCTGATTAGACCGCGGGCCTCGTTGCAGGTGATCCTATCTTACAGAAGATGGTGACCGGCGGCCCAGGCTTGCCCCAACCCTCCCTCCAGGTGAGGACCCGGTTTGAAGGGGGGCTGCAGAAGGGCTGGGAGGCTTTTCTGCCCAGCACTCCTGTTGAACTTTGGCTGCCCCACGGAGAAGAGAGGGAGGGCAGTTCATCCATTTAACCCCATTGTTACGGGATTCCCGAGCAGCCTTTCCCACAACGTGGGGCACCTCCTTTGGCAACTTCTCCGCTCAGGAGGGGAGCAGGTGAGAGCAACTGATGGCTTGTGAGAGCTCCTGCTTGAGCCTCTGGCGACCTGGCTGGTGCAGACCTTGCGAGATGCCCGCGAGGCGCTGGGCGCTGGAATGGGGCTGCTGCTCACCAGGGCCCATTCAACAAATACCAAAGTTAAATTAATTTCGATGTAACTGTGGCCAAAGATAATTGATTAGAGGAAGGATAATAATTACATTTATTAGTGGCTGGAAGCCTCTGGTGGACTTTTTGCTGAAAAAAGGGGGAAAAAAGGTACCCCTCCCCAAGACCTCAGGAAGGGGGCAGGTGCCAGAGTGTAATTTTGGGAGGGTTCCCCTTTTCTCCATGTGGGCAGGAACCCTGCTGCCACCAAATAGGGGCCTCTCTGGGTGTGAAGCCTCCCACGGCAGGGACAGCCCTGTGGCAGATCCCCTTCCCAGGCTGCTAGACTGCAAGTTGCCTAAACTCCGGGTCTTGCTGGAAGACAGGAAGGATGACGAATCGCCTGAACTCCCACTGGGCAAAGACGCTGAAGGAGAGACGGGGGGGGGGGGCTCCCCTCTGGTTCACCACAGCCTCACCCCCCCCCCCCCAAGAGATCTCAGTAAAACCTCCCCAAACAGTAATAAGGAAAATCAAAATACTGACATACAGGAGCATTTACTGAAACATGAAAACATTGCTCAGACTAGCTTTTTTATTGCATATTCAAAATATTTAATAAGACAAATGTAACAAGAATATATTTTTACATAAGTTAGTTTTTAGAAGATGGCTAAAGAATCCAAGAGTACTTAAAAGAATCTAACAAAGAACTTCCCTGCTAAGCATTCTTCTATTGTAGAAGAAGCTTATTTAGATTTCTTCCACCCTTTTGAGTACTTTCCTTGATAAAATATTTTTTTGTGTGAGATCTTAATATAATTCCATCTTTATCAAAAGTTAACAGATCGTCACTACAAGGGAACAAGTCGGAAGCTTCCTCCCCCCTGCTCTGTGTGCCTTTTGCCTCCTGTCCCTCCCTTGACGGGGAGAGCAAGAACTCCTGGAGTAATTCCTGTGTAAAACTCACCTCACTGCTCCTGGGCCACAATGAGTTGTCGTCTGCTTAGAAGAAAAATATGTATGTCTTCTTATAGGATGCAAAACAGGGTGTGTGTGTGGGGGGGGGGGGGACACACAAGACACAAGGCCTCATAATTTAGACTCTGAAAGAAGAGAGCGGAAGGAAGGCTGCCTCCCTTCCATCACCAGGTCCAGAGAGTTCAGGGGAGGCCAGGGCACCGTTTGGTGCAAGACTCCTTTTAAGACAAACGGAAGGAAGGATGCCGGGAGGCGCAGAGCAAGTTCCCCGTGTATTTCCTGTAATGCCAATCTCCATCCCAAGGCAAATTTGTCAGTATTTGCAGGCTCCTTGAGGAAAACCAGAAACAGAAATCGGGCACTGGGAACCCACTAGGCAGCTTACAGACACGACCAATTTATAAAGTGTTTTTGCACGGTGGGTGACATACAAGAGGCACAAGAAAACTTTCAGGCTACATTCTTCAGAGTTCATTCTGACTTGCTTCAGGACCCGGTCTGGTTTCAGTGCCCGTCCAGAGACTTTCCAGGCTAAATTGTGGAACTGGGTTATATTCTCGACAGCTCACACACCGGCAACATTCACAGTCCTTTGCCAGGCACATCAAAGAATGCAAAATTACATCGAGTGGGGAAAAGCAAAGTACATTTACAAACAAAAGGTAACAGACTTGTTTTCAAAAAGGCAAGGCGTTTTCCTCTGGCGTGAGCAGATCGCCACCTGGCCCCTCCAGGGAAGGGGTGACCCCCCCTTTCATTGCCCGGCAGCCAATCCTAACACTGCCTCTCTGCCAGGGCCTCCCTTGGGGGGGGGAGGGCACCAGACACTCCCTGGAGCTGCCTGGTCCTTGGGCTGCTGCGGCTGCTCTCAACTCAGGGGAGGCACTCGTCCCCCCCCCCGGCAGCATTGGGCCCAAAGTTGTTCCATCTCCTGATCAGGATTAATTCCACCTGTTAAACCAAAGAGCATGGCCTGCAGAGCGGGACACGCACCATTCATAGGACACGCGTAGGGAAAGCCCCAGAAGCCCCTCTGACTTCGACCCATTTACAGGAGCAGCAGTGAAGCAGGTGGAGGGCGAGCGGCAGAGCTACTGGCAGGCCCCACAGGGGCGAGATCTTTGTGGCAAAACGTTGACCAGCTTTTGAAAAGCTTATCCTGTCCTGTCCAAACATTCTCTTCATCTGAAACAAACTTATCCGGAGCACCACCAAAAAGGAAAGTCAAGAAGAAAAAAAGTTAGTTATTCCCAAGGAAAAGTCAACCGATCTCCATGTGGGCGTCTCCTGGAATTGGGATAATCTGCCTGCTCTCCCAGATTCCCCCCCCCCAATTGAGGCAGGACCTTTATTACAATCGAGCCTCGGAAGAGCTGGCAGCCTTAAGACACGGACTCCTCGGCTGAGCAAGGCTGTTGCTGTGCACAGTCCTGACGTGGCCGCGTCTGCAGTCAGGGGAAGGTGGCAAGGAAAAGGCACCTTTGCACTTTTTTTAGCTGGAGAGACGGAGAGGATCTCAAGTGGCTTTGACGAGGTTACAAGAAGCCGCTTCTTCTGCTCTGGGGAGCATTAGGGTGTCAGAAAAATAATATTTACTGAACCTTTAGGAACACTTTAAAGGTATTTGTGATACAATCAGATGACCTTCTTTAGCTTTGTGCTTTTTGCAGCTTATATTCAGTTTAGTCTCTGGCAAGAAAAGGACGAAATCTTTGTTAACGCGTAATCTTGAGTTTGCACAATCATTCTGGTAACTAAACCTGGCTTGCTCAACTGACCAGAAGGTTACCCAGAAGATGCCAGTTGGTTTTAGGATACAGTTTTGAGCTTCTGCTTCTCCCCACTTTTCCTGCTCTCAGGTTTCAAAGTATTTGTAAATTGCCGTGACGTAGAGCATAACATTCTGCCAGTCTGGACGCTCCGTTCGTACCATTTCGTTAATATCCTACCAAGAAAACAAGAAGAAAAAAACGGAAACATAAAAAGATGCTAGTCATGAGAATTAACTTCTTCCCCCCTGAATATAAGGCTGACTATAACAGTAATTACATGAATAAATAAAAGTCTGCAGGCTCTGCCTCTCAGGCCTGCTGCTTGCCCATTGGAGGAGTGCAGAGGGGATTTTGCCAGCTCCATTAGGCCCTTTTCAAGAGTGCAGAAGGCCTTGGCCTGCTTGGGGGGGGGGGGCTCTCCTGCATATAACGTTTCCCCAGCTTGATGAAGAGAGAACAGGTGTGGCTACTTTTTGCGAAAAAGCCAGAGAAGGCTGGAGCCGAAAGCAGGTCAGGGCCAGCCACCTTCCTGACACCAAAGTCCTGACTAGCATTCGTCGGTGCTACTGAGTTGTGTGAAGCAGCTTCAGCACTCATCTGCAGAGAGAGCAGTCCCTTGTGACGTGGTCATCAGGTCTTCCTTCTGGGTTGGGGGGAGGGAGGGAGAGGGAGGAGAGAGATCATCCTTGCAAGGACTTACCAAAGTGGATTTGATGCCAACGCTCTCAGCTGCCTGGAAAGCCAGCGTGAAGTTTCTTCTCTGAAACCAGAGTGAAGCCACAGTAACTGCACAGCAAATAACTTAAATACCAAAAATGGCTTAAAGGTCTTCCCTCTTAATCACTGCTAGATGGTCCTCAGCTTATGACCCCAATTGAGCCCAACGTTTCTGTTGCTAAGCAAAGCATCTGTTTAGTTTTGCTCCACTTTTCAACCTTTTTGCCACAGTTGTTAAGTCCGTGCCGGTTGCCAAGCGCTCAAATTTTCATGATGTGACCCTGGGAATGCTGCAACGGTCGCAAGTGTGAAGAACGGTCTAAAAAGTCGATTTTCCCCATGCTGTTGTAACTTAGAACGGTCACTAAGCGAATGGTTGAGAGTCGAGCACTACCTGCGCCCGGGGGCTCCTTGGCGCTCTCTGAGCTACAAACATTCTCCTTTATTAGTACTACCTGTACACTTTTACATAGTTTTTGCAGGGTCCTTTGCCTTTCACAATTTATCAAAAATTCTCTAATGGAAATAAAATGTATTTTTCCCTTAAAGAAATTTCACTGAAAATTTGTAACAGACAGTTTCAACCCTTTCCAAAATGGATCTTTGGGGATTTGAGAGTTAGAACAATTAGCCAGTGGAACAACTTGCCTCCAGAACTTGTGAATGCTCCAACAGTGGAAGTTTATAAGAAGAGATTGGACAACCATTTGTCAGAAATGGTACAGGGTTTCCTGCCAGAGCATGGGGTTGGACTAGAAGACCTCCAAGGTCCCTTCCGACTGTTCTTCTGTTAAATATGCTTGTGGGAGATCTTGTCGCTGCAGAAGTCGAGGGGCAGAAGGCTGCTGGAGATGAAGACAGGCCAGTCCTGAGACAAGCGGAGAAGCTGCGGTGAGGAAGGAAGCGCAGGCAGGGCCCACGGAGGGAGGGAGGGAGACCGCGAGGAAGGCACGAGGGTCACTTCCCTGGCACTCCAGAGGCTCCAAACGGCCTCTTTTCAGGGTGGAAATGTCTTTTATTAATAGCCCCTCAGGAGCCTTTCTCAGTCAGCACAACTAACCCCAGTCTGTGAAGACGACCTCTCGGCTCACGCAGGATTGGCCTGGGCTCTCCAGGAAAAGGCTTTTTCCTCCAATACAAATCTGAATTTGCCAAACACACACACACACACTCCTTTCTTTTTCCTCTTTTCTACCAGGCCTCCTTTTTTCTCTTCACTGTTTTGGAGAATCCTCCCTGGGTCCAGGCAGCCCCTGATCTTTCTCTGAATCCCGTAACTCAGAAGAAAGCCTGTCAGTCTACCGGGGAAGAAAATCAGGAGACAAACAGCTTTTTAATCACATTTGTTAGTCAGAAAAGAGGCTACCAGATTTTGCCGCCATGGCTCTTTCTCAGAAAGCTAAGAGAGCCTCTGCCTGTTCATCCTGCTGGGTATTTTGATAGTTTGCTTGTCCACAATAAAGTTTTCCGTTATTTCTTATATTTACTGTCTTAAATAGTTAGATTTACTTAAGATACTTTTATTGTTCTCTCATAAATCATTTAAACTTCAAGGGAGCAAGAAATAAATTTAAAAAACAGTAACAATTTACGCTCAAGTGTTACCAATGGTTGTTGAGGAAAGCATCTTCTCCCCTTATGGCTTAACAGAGTAACAGAGCTGGAAAGGACCTTGGAGGTCATCTAGTCCAACCCCCTGCTCAAGTATGAGACCCTACACCATCAAGGACAAATGGCTGTCCAGTCTCTTGTTGAAAACCTCCAGTGATGGAGCGCCCACAACTTCTGAAGGCGAGCCCTTCCACTGGTTAATTGTTCTCATTGTCAGGAAATTCCTCCTTAGTTCCAGGTTGCTCCTTGTCCTGCCTTCAGGCGCTTTGGAGAATAACTTGACTCGCTCTGTTCTTTGTGGCAGCCCGAGATATTGGAAGGCTGCTCTCACGTCCTTCATTTCATTAAATTAGACGTACCCAATTCCTGCAACCTTTCTTCATAGGTTTTAGCCTCCAGTCCCCTGATCATCTTGGTTGCTCTTCTCTTTAAATGAAAGCCACCAGAGTCCTTGTGGGTAGTGATAGTGAGATGGGAGAGCCTCCCTCAGACACAGGCATCTCAGTCTGTTCCAAGCGGGGGGCCTGCTAGGATGCAGGTTGAGGGGAAGTGACTGGGGTGCAGCCTTGCCCAGTTCCTTTTGGGCCTGGGGAAGTGGGCAGGACAGCCATCCCTCCTCGGATCCCCCCAGCTAGTTAAGGCTGCCTGAGAGTCAGGTGACTGAATCCTAGCAGAATCCTTGGTGATCTCTTTTCTGAGTGTTCCTTTGCCTCACACACACCCCCTCAAGAAACCATTGCTGGATCTCACCCTAGTGGACCAAATCCAGACATGCTTTCAAATCTCTAGTCCAGACATGTCAAACGCGTGACGTCACGTGACGTCGTGCAATATATCGGGACAGTTTTGCCATTGCCGGCAATGGGATGGGCGCGGCTTCCGCGTGACGCATCCGGCCCACAGCCCAGCAGTTTGACACCCCTGCTCTAGTCGAACCTTTAGGGAAGGCTGGGGAGGAGGTGATTGGGCGGCAGCTTCAGAGGGCCCCGGATGGATCATCCGGTCTCCTTTCAGTTGGGACTCAGGGCTGGGCATGGGACAGAGATGGCACTGGTGGCACATATAGATGATCTCTGGCGGGAGAGATCTGCCCTCGCTCTTCTTGACCTCTCGCTGGCCTTAGGTACCATCGACCGTGGCGTCCTTCTGGATCGGTGCTGTGGGCTGGGAGTATTGTGCTGCTTCCCTTCTTTTCTGTGAGGTTGGAGCCCGTTGGTGCTAACTGGGAGTGAGAGGCCCCAGCCTCAGCCCGTGTCATGGGGTGCTGCCAAGATCAGTACTCTTCCTCCTCCTCCTCCTCCTCTTTAGCATCGGCATGAAGCTGCTACGGCAGGTGTGCTCATCCATCCCCAAAGGATGAGGCGTCACCAACATGCTGATGATATTCAGGCATATCTCTCCGCCCTGCTGAGCTAGGCAGTGCGGCCGAGGTCCTGTCCTGCTTTCTGGAGACTGTGGGGTCGGATGGAGAACCACAGGCTGCAGCTCAGCCCTAGCGGGACCAAGAGCCTCTGTGTCTTGGCCCTTCTGGCCTGGGGAATTTATCACCCTGGATACTTCATGGGGTGGAGCCCAGACACACCTGGAGTACAATCCGGGGGTCTCTGTAGACTCAGGGCATCTGCTTGAGGAGTGGGTGGCAGCCGTGGCTAGGTGGGCCTTTGCACAACTTCATGTTCCTTCAGCAGTTGCGCCCTTTTCCCCACTCATGGCCACTCACACCTCGGTCTTCTGCAGATGCTGTACTGGGGCTACCTCCTGAAGCTTTGGCTTGCATAGACCACAGCTGCGCAGGCACATGCCACACCTGTCTTCTGAAAGCTGCACTGGCTGCCACTTGGCTTCCAGGTGCAATTCAAAGTGCTGGTTTTGACCTTTAAATCCCTACATGGCACGGGACCCCCCCCCCTTCTTGCTCACACCTACCAAATGCACCAAGACCAACAGGAGGGGCATGTGGGGTCTCCAAAAGAGCTCCGGGTGGGATGACTTTTCTGCTGTGGCCCCCATCCTCTGGAATGTCCTTTCCTCCCAGGGGTCCATCTTGATTAGCCTTCCAGAAGGTCCTTAAAACCTGGATCCCACGAGGAGTCTTAAAGGTGGCTGTGTAAGATCAAGTGACTGCTGTTCTCCCTCTATTTGGGGTTTGTTTGTTTGTTTGTTTGTTTAATTATTTTGAACTGTTTTTACATTATGCCATCTTAACTGCTGCAGTCTGTACACTGCCCAGAGTCACATTTTAGTGGGGTGATTGACTACATACATATGCTAAATAAACAAACTTGGCTATGTCTGAAGGTTAAGCTAAATACAGAAGAAATGGAAATTACAAAATACATTTTCTCAGCTGTTTGTTGGAAGGAGGGCACAAGGAAAAGACAGCCAATCACCAGCCATCAGCACACCAACCAACCAACCAACCGGAAGGCACCATATAAATTCAACCCACAGGATAGCCCAAAGCACACATTCCGGTAGGGAGAAGTTCCCCAACGATGGGCTCCAGCACGCGTCTGAACGCTTGGAAGAGTAAACCTCTGGTCCCCTTGACCGACGGGGATTCGATCTTGCAACATTAGCCCGGGACAGGCGCATTTGCCTTCTTTCGGGCGGTGGCTTGGCCCACAGACGAGGCTCAGAATCACACCAAGTCCCATCCAGCCATTTATTCGTAAAAACTGTACTTCGCCCAGAGCATTTAAATAAATACGTTGCAATCTAAGAAAAAGGAAGGGGTGCCTGCAGGTAGTCCTTGACTTATGGTTGGTCATTTAATGACCTTCAAGGTTATGACAGCCTTGGAAAGGCTGCTTTACGGCACTTCTGGCTGCAGTGAAACACTGGGCTGCCCCTCCAGTCACTTGCCCACATTTTAGGTGCTTATTGACCAGCTCACACTGACGACTGTTTGCAGCCTCCCACGGTCACACAACTGCCATTTGTGTCGTTTTTTGCCCATTTGGGAAAATGGATTTGCTTAATAACCACGTGATTTGGACTAACAACCCTGCAATTTGCGTAATGACTACCCTAAAAACAGTAAACAAGTAAGGTGGGGGCCTTGCCCTGTGACCACAACAGCTTACGACTGAATTTCCCATCCCAACTGCGGTCGTAAGTTGAGAACTATCCACACTAACAGAAAGAACTGCAGATGTACAAAACGGAGGTGAAGAAGAAGGGAGCTGCGAGGGCTGTGCCTAGAAAGGAGGAGTCTGGCCTGGGCAGCTCCGGGCAAGCGGCGTACCTTGTCCTGGCTGTTCAGCTCCTGGTAGGGAATGTGTGCTGGGAGGTAAGTATGGAGAACGGCACAGAACGCCAAGCCATCGTTCCAGCTGCTGCTGAAGTTGGTGATATCGATATTCTGAAATGGGGGGAGACAAAGTAGGTAAGAGGAAGCCTGTCTTCTGGGAGCGAGCGAGGGGCTTACATGCTTAGGCCCAAAACACAAGTAAAGAGAAAACTGAACAGCAAGCAAATAGAAACAATGGAGTATAAAAGTTTACATTGGTGGGGGAGAGAAAAACACAGGGGAGAAGGAGAGGGAGAGGGAATACACTGCAGAGACACAAGAGTCTCTTGCTAAAGCCAGTGCCTCTTTTCTGGATCACCCATTTCACCCCAGGCAAAACTCCAGTGAGGGGACCACGGGCTGCTAGCCTCCAAGAATCACTTAAGCAAACAAAGACAATCTGCATCCTGCTCGGAACAGGAAACCAAATTGGGGCATCCCTGATGGATGTATGGATGTTTGTCTGCTTCAAAATTCCTGCTGTGTCTCTGGATCAAGGGATGCCCTGCCTGCCTGCCTGCCTGCTCTTCCTCCAGGCCTGGCCCTCTGTGATGATGAGAACCGTCCCTGACATTGTCCCAGATACGGGAGGGAGGAATGCCAGCTCCTTCTGCTTCTCTTTGGGGTTCTGGTCACGCAGGCGTCCTCCTGCCCTCCACTGACCTTGGGTCAGGTTCTGTCTGCATCATTTCTCACCCTGCGGCTTCAGGGTTTTATCAAGCAAAGTGTGACTCTTTTGCAGAAGTAGCGTTTAAGTGCTGGGTTTAGGGAAGAGGAGCCTCTTTCAGCCAGACAGTATTTACACGAACCACTCAAGAGAAAAGTTTTGCTTTGTCACAGAAAACACCTAAAAATTGGGTTCTTCTCTCCCGAGGCAGCCTTGGGCCCCGGGCGTCCTGGGGTCAGATTAAAGCCCCAGAAGAGCAGCGGAGGAGAGATCCCTTCCATCCCTCTGATCCCCACAAGATCTCAGTTTGTATGTGAGGAGTCTGAAGCTGACGCAGCTACACAATGGGATTTTTTAAAACAATTGAATGTGGCTTTTTTAAAAGGATATGAGATTCTTACAAACACAGGGGCTGGAATAAGAGAGCAGGATGTGGACGTGCCCTTGCTTGGTTTCGTTTGTCTCGTGGATGGTGAGAACATGCTTAGCGCTCAAGCCCATCCAGCGGGAATCTCTGCCCTAGTCAGTAACCTTTGGCAGCCCTGGAGTTTACTTAGGTTCTTGATGCCCACACATCTGGCGGGGTGTAAACACCCCCTGATTTGGGGGGTTCTATGAGATCATCTCACCTATTTAAGGTTGCTGGCAAGTGCCCAACTGTGCTTAGCGTTAATTCTAAGCGAGCGAAGGTAAGATGAACATTTCTGCAAAGGAGCCTGTAATAACGTTACAGCCAGTTTATGGAAAGAACTGCTGACCGATGACAACCTTGCTACCCTCCATGTTTGCTCAATTTGCTAAGCCACCGACAACTAAATGCCGAGGTCTTATCTCTCTCTGGGCGATGCTCAAACATGAGGGCATGAGGTATCTAGCACTATGCTGAGAGACCACTGAGAAATCGGCTACACACGTTGCTAAGTTTTTTTTTCTCAATTAAATATATTTGTCAGCACAGAAATGTCGGTATAGATAACTATTGCCAACTAACAGTAAGCACTTGTATTTCTCTGCATGCAGGATTAATTTCATTATTACAAATGGACGTCAGGTTGGTTTATGTATTTGTTAGCTAGACAATCCTTCTCTGACAACATTATTTTATTTGTTCCTTTCTATTTTGAATGGAAATGTGTCTCAGAATGTCAGAAAACTACAGTGACATTTGATAGCTACAGAAACAATCTGGTGGATTTACTGCCCGTTAATGGAAGCTGCAGACTGATTAGAAGGCTGGGAAAATGTAGTCACAATATAAATGGGAAAAACAAATCCTCCAGAAATAAATGCACAATTTGCTGAATTTGGACCATCTACAGCTACACATGTGTAAAAAAAATAGAACAAAACAAAAGAACCATGAATAAACCTATCTTTTTATAGACATATCTTGATTAAAAAGATCTATCTAAATATAAAAGATACAAGGCAGAGAAAATTAACTCCCTTCCCCATAAAATGATTCCAAGTGGTGTCAGAATTTTTGGAATTGTCCCCCACTCTTTTCCTAGCCACAGAGTTCACTGCACCCCAATATTTCAACTTTAGCTCACTATAACCCTCTTTAAAGTGCCTGTTTGGGATTTATAATACTCTAAACCACTTGACTTCATTAAGGAAAACAAAAGTATAAAAACAAACAACTACAACTTGTCATTAATTTCTTAGCCCTTTGCTAAAGAGGTACTTTCCTAACAGAGTTGTATCTAACTGGTGTCAGATCTGCCAGAAACACCATTTTAGATACATGGCACTGAGATTATGAAATGAAACAGGTATCTCCACGATGAAGGCTTCATTCTCTGAACAAACACAATAAAGTTCAACGAGCCCTGAGGTCTGAGCCTCGCAGGCTCCCTACTGCAAGACCTGACTCGGTGCAGAAAATCCACACTCAGAGCACTGGGCTGTCCACGCTATTAATCATGGGAGTAGCAGACAAATTTGAGCTCACGTCTCAACCTTCTCTGAATATATTTACTTTTTTTGGTTACAGTCCCAGAGCCATAAAACAGAGGCGCAACATTTAGGACATGGGGAAAAAACCCCACATCTGAAACAGTTCATGTTGAGAACAGGGTATCAACTGATCTCTCTGAGCCACAGCTATTGCTAGAAACTTGGCAACCTTTATGGTGTTGCTCCCATAAGGGCAGACTAATCTCCTGATCAGAAAGACAACTACAATGTCTAAGCGATGAGTTATGGACGTCAGAGGCCAAGGATAGCACAATGGGCACAGCAGTTACTTGGCCTCTGCATCTGAGCAGACCTACGTAAGGTAACTCCACAGGAGGCCGGTATATTTGCCTCGAGTCTCCAGAACAAACCAATTTGAGAAAAGGAAAAAAAAATCTTGAACGGAACAGGCAGCATATTATACAGGACAATGGAGAATCTACAAGAGGACCATAATAATGGCAGGTGTTTTTAGGCCATATTTTTGTAAGGCTATAGCTCAAATTCTGTTTAAATTCAATTAAGACTTTATCTGGGTCTGGAGTGAGAAGAAAGACTATGCCAGCTGCCGAGAGTCAGTTTGCCTTCCCAGCGATTAAAAAAAACAACCCCTTTTAGGAGGGCGAGATGACCCCAGGACTCCCCCTGAGAAATGAGCTTCGGGGAAACGGCTCCCTGGGGGGGGGGAGGCGCAGCCAGGCTCAGCCTTTGTGCTGAGCCAGGATGGCTTTCAGAAACCTGGACTGAAGAGCTTTTAGGGCACCTCACTCGATTGTAGTTACTGCTTTAATCCTTGTGCTCCTGCAATGACCTCAACTGGCACAGAAGCATTTGATGCAACAAAAACCTGGGAAGGTGACGATCGCTGAAAATACTCAGATCGAACCGGAGCACATCCCAGTCTAAACAAGGGTATTTTGGGGCCAAAGTATTCTCTGAATGCATCCAAAGTAAATATTATGGTATAGAAATCAGGCATATGTTTATTAACTGGATGGCAGTTAGGCAAATTCTGTCTTTATGGTATACTGAGAAAGTATACAACAATTAAATCCCTCTTTGGGTAGCAGTAAAAATTATTAATGCTAGCCGTGGGGGCCGGGACTAGTGCAGAGACTCACCAATCGGCTTATATTTTTAATAGTTTTGTAAAATTGAATGGAGCCAGATACCAATGTATATAGGAAAAGTCCATTCTTTCGTTCCATAGCAAAAAGGAGGAAGTGTTGACCGACAACTGCATGAGGCTGAGATCTCTCTCCAGAAACACCCACAGTGGCAGCTGCTTAAAAATACCAGGCAACCAGGCAAGTGAACGGCAAAGCGGTCAGTGCCCGCAAGCTGGCTATGGAAAGAGTTTGGAGCATTTAAGAATCTGGCATAAATGATTTAATGGGCCTGGAGAAGTTAGAAGAATCGTTCCTGTTAGGCCATTTTTAAAGAATCTGAAAAAAGTTATTATTATTCAAATTTCATTTATTTTTAAGCTGCTGCAATTAACTGTTTTCAGGATTGTTTGATAAAAATAAAAGATAAATGTTTTAAAACATTTTCTAACACAAGTGACCTAATAACCAGCATGCCGATAATCACGGGGAGGACGTATGTTAATTAACATCATTCCACTAACTCAGGGGTCCCCGACTTCTGGACCGTGGCCGGGGGGTGTTTGCAACCGGGCCGCGGAAATGGTGGGGGAGCACACGTGTGCACATCCCCACTTGCACGAGCAGTGGGTGAGTGCATGCACGTGCACTCCATCTGCATGAGCAAATGTGCACACCACTCGCACAAATGGAGCTGCGCGCATGTGCGACCTTGCCAGCCGCTCAAGCGGAATCACCCCCTCCCCCGCTGGTCCGCATGCGATTCAAAGATGATTTGTACTACAAAACATTTTACACTGTATTGTTGAACACTGATTCTGTTCGTTCTTAGAAATATTATTTTTATTTTGATTCTTTACTGTGGACATTCTGTTGTGTATTGCAACAGCAACTGGGACTGGAATTGCCATTGCTAAGTGATACAGGACACACAACCCCCCCTCCCCCCAATTCATTCCACAACCATAGAAACAGGAGAGCCAGGAAAACAGGAGAGGGCAGGGACTGATTCTGCTTAAAGCAGCCATGTGAATCTCTGCCTGTCTACAAAGAAGACCTGATACTCAGAAACAACACCCGCTCCGAAGTGCAGATACAGACGGAAGAGCTTCAGAACTCGGCGCTCCATTTCAGCATTCCAGGTTTTTAATAGCACTGATTAAAATGAGCAGCCTTCATGGTTCCCAGGCTCTCTTTCTGAAAAACCCAAAGGACAGCAAAGAACGAGAGGACTGCCGTGCGGTTCTTTTGAGTAGGGAATAAACTTCCACAGTCTAAGAGACCAGCAGAGATTATTCCAAGTCTCGGCTGCCTTTTGTTTTTCTGACTGAGAGGTTCCATTCCGTGCTCTTTCTCTTCACATACGTGTGAAGAGAAAACAGCCATTTCAACCTCCTGGAACAGGAGTGTCAGCTACTCTGTCAGGAAAGATATTTACCTTGTGCAAAGTAACTAGAGTAGCTATTAATAATTGTTCAGCTGGGATGCACAGGATCTGTTCCTGCAAGCACAGGACATCCTGGCTCTCCCGCGACTGAGGTGGCGGAGTGTGGCCCAGCCTCGCTGCCCTCCGCCTGGCTCTGCCCCCACCTGGGCTCCTGGCAGAGGCCCAGCCACGCTTACCTCGTAGCCCTCCGTCTTCTTCTGGCACCACTTCAGCAGAGCGTTTCTCTTGGAGCCCCCGTACTCCCTTGCCAGGGCAGACAGAGGGTCTTTCCTCTCCTCTCTAGAAAGGAAGGAACAGTTTCATTCAGCAAAAATGAAAGCCCCCCAAACACCGAGATGCACCCCCTGTGTGCGGAGCCCCTTCCGTCGCCAGGAGCCCCCTGGCCTAGGAGGCTGCAGCCAGGCTGGGCGGGTCGCTCAGCACACCGGGGCAGATTTGGGGAAATGGGGGCAGAGCGGGCATTTCCCCCCACAATCACAGAATCACAGAATCAGAAACACTTGATACATATACATGAGGTGTAAACATAAAGTGTTCCTAAACTTTAATTCGAATTGAGAGAATCAACTGATAACATCTCCCTGCAACTGCTGCCTGGTTCGGAATGTCACATTGACCGGGTGGGGCCTTAATTGCCGAGAGACACCCTGTCCTGAGGCAACGCAGGTGGTGGCCCCCACCTTGGAAAATAGCCCACCTCCTCAAATCTCCTGCCATAATCTTGAGACCCGGAGAGGTCCTCTCGCACAAGGGGAGGCCTCCCTGTTCCCTGGCCAAGAAGCAGGGGCCAGGCAGGAGCCAAAGAGGGGCCGATGAGCCGTAGTTCTTTTGGGAGAGGCAGCAGTACTGGAGCAGCCGCCAGGCTCTCTTAAGAGCCTTTCCCAGATGCTTTGAGCTTCAGGTCCCAGGAGGCTGGAAAGGTGGGGGAGGGGATAAGGTTTGAGACAGCAATCCCACAAAAGGACCACATTTCATAGGGCTTGTTTTCCTCAAACAACGGAGAAAGGACCGGAAATGTACAGACATCTGGCAGTGCCGTGGCCAGATCAAGGAGGACCCTCTCCTGTGCCAATTGCCTTCAAATGAGCAGGAGAAGCCAGCCGCTCTTTATTGCCAAACTCCATTCCTTTCAAACTCGGAGAGGTAAACTCCTCGGATCTTCGTGATTCGTGCCGTTTTCTTTTAAAGTTAATCTTAATCTATGTAAGGCATTTATATGCCACACAACCTGAACACTGTGGCTCTAGGTAGTTTACAATAAACCTAAAGACAAGAAAGCAAAATAAACAATGAAAGGAAAATCCAAGACAAAACCCACAATAGGCCAGTGTTTCTCAACCTTGGCCACTTGAAGATGGGTGGACTTCTATTTCCAGAATTCCCCTGGAAGTTGAAGTCCACACTTCTTCAACCAGCCAAGGTTGAGTAACGGGCAATTACTGCTCCCCTCCAGATGGGGCCCCAGGGTTGGAACGTCTTCCTAGGGCCAGCCGTGTATCGGGGGGAGGGGGGGCTGTTCCAGAAGGTGGGGGCTCTAACCGAAAGGCACGCTTCTCAGGTCCCATCAGACGGTCCAGTTTCAAGGAAGAGGCCCATCCGTTGGCAGTGTGTGGAATGGGCCAATACCACACCATACAGCGTGGCACTAGTTTTGTTGCCTTCTTCCAGGGTACTTTTCCAATTCTTAATCCAGCCTTGACATTTCCCGTCCAAGGACCAACCTCATTGGGATCTGCTTACGCTTCCTGGGATCGGCCAAGGGTGCTGCTCCTCCTGCAGCTCTAGTTGGAGAAAGGTGAGTCTTCAGGGAATTGCTTTCTATCGCCAAATTTCGGAAGTGGCAGAGAACTGCAAGAAGCTTGTTTTAGCCTCCTTGCAAACCTGGATTTTTTTGTATTTAACTAGGCAGGAGCAAAATTTGGTGTGTGGCCCTTTTCAGGAAGCCTGATCCAGACCCAAATCTGTGGGTTTGGTCTTGGGCACTGGCATGGACCCAGAACAGAAGCGTTCAGGCTGAAGGACAGGGAGGCAGGTGGCATGCAGTGGCTGTGAGGAGACAGGAAAAGGTGGCCAGGGGAGACTGAGGAGGGGCAAGGAAAAGGCCACCACCTTTGAATGGGGTCTATGACAACCGGCCACGGCCAGCTCGCTGCGGGACAAGAGTTATGCTAATATCAAAGAAATGGTGGAACATAATCATTAAAGAAAGGATGCCAAAGGAGGGACAGAATGAAATGTGAGTGGCAAAAATTAAAATATTTTTTTAAGTAATTAAATAGAATTGTTAAACGGTCCCGCGGGAAGTTGGCCGTGATGAGTTGACCAAGGCGGGTTGTCCCATTCCGCCTTGCATGCCCGAAGCTCACCCGTCCTCCCTGACGGGGCTGCCAGCATCCCCCGTGCATTCCAACAGAGCCAGCTGGAAGGGCTGTGCTCGGATTCATAAGTATGACGGCGCACGGTGGGAGGTAGGGAAAGGAGGACCCTGGGAACACTGAAGGACAGGAAGACCCGGAGGCCGTGAGTGGAGAGAAGGTGCCTCAGCGTTGCCCTGCTTGCTGGTCAAACCCCTCTAGGATGTTTTTTAGCCGAAACCAGTCCAATGTTCCAGGTTTTAGTTTGGCTGAACTGGGTTCAACCTGAGTTGAACCTCTGAACCACAGCGCACTTCGTCTGAATGCTACATAAGTGCAGTTCCCATTTGATGCACACTGTCAAGATTGAATCGCTATATGCTTTCTAGCTTCTTCCGCTAATCAATTTGCCAACAAGAAGGAGGCAGGGGTGGGAAGCGAAACAAGGAAACAGGATGCCAAGAAGCCGTTCACAAACCGTGAGAGCCTCCAAAACGCCAAGGTCACTCTACTGCAGATTCTTAATGAAGAAGTGGACTGTTCCCATAACATAAAGAAGTTTTAATATTGGACAATGTGGACACCCGAGAGGTTAGGGTTGGGGGACAAGGGAATCTATTGTTTAACTAGGCAAGCTTTCGCACGGGAAAAATCAGAGCTGGTTTTGCTTCTTCAGTTCCAAGATGGTGTATCCAATAAAATTTTATCTTTTGGGAGTTAATTGGCCTAAGGGTTCCTTTTGTTGGGTTTGCTAATCGGACACACACCTTCTATAGAGGTGTGCAAAATCCAGAACTGCCATATCAGGGATAGCGCATACATTTAATAAATAAATAAAACTCCACCTGCAACTGAAAACAGAAGAATCAAGGACCATTGTTGACTCCCTGCGGTTTCGTTGGGACTACCCTTCTCTATGTATAAGAGTAACCACAAACTGCTGATCCACAAAGAATGCAATCTTTCCAAGAGGGGTCCATTAGGATCACATGTAGGAACTGTGACATCCCTCAAAACCAAGATTTGCAAGTTTTCATAGCAACTGCGCACTGAGAACCTCACCTGACAAACCAGAAGTCTAAATAATGATTTCTGTAGATCCTCTTACTTTCAAAATGTGCTGGCCAATCTGACTTCCATGTTCAGAAAGGAAATGCTTGGAAAATATAGTCTAAGTCTTCAAGTAGCGGTAAAATTGTTTCAACGTAATGTTTCAACATAAAGAAAAGCATTCTATTCTCCCCACCAGAAGGAAAAAAACCTACAAACATCACTCTCCTCCAACTGTTTTTTCCCCCCAACTTTTGTAATTCTGTAATACTCTCAGTATCAAAACACCATATCCTTCTCTTGTTTGATCCTTTTTTCCCTACTCTGAAGCAGATACTATCTGTTTAGCAGTCGCCAGCATGCTAAAATGTGATTAGGAAATGGCACGTGTCGTGTTTTATGAGGTGTAGCTTCACCAGTCCCACCTACCCAGCCCAGCTCCAATCCATTTTTCATTCTCATTTTGCACCCCTTTTCAGTCGACCTGTAATCCTAAAGCTCTTCAATGCCTCTGCCAGAATTCCCCAGAACCGCCCCTCCTTTGCCAAGCTTCCTCCTCTGTGATTCTGGTTGATAAGAGTTTTAACTAGATCCCTATGGATGTAAGAACATAAACTGTATGTTAAGAATATTTTTTAAAAGTCTTTCTTTAACAAGAAAACAAAAATCTAACCACCCGTAACACTGCAAAAGAACAGTACAGCTTGTTTCTAAATTCCAGAGAGGAACACATTTTATGTCAAGTTCTTTGTTTTGAAAATAATGTTTCAGGAAACAAATAAAATGAACTGTGTGGACACAATGAAAAGTGGTTTACAACAAATATTAATCTTACAAATGAGTCTGTCTGTTAGGTCAACTGCATTCCAAGCCCAAACCAGTTTAACTGTTTTTTATACTGGCATTATAGACCTTGACTAGCATATTGTTTAGGCATACTTTTTTTCATTTCTAAGGATAACTTTATTTTAATACTTACATATCTAATAAATTATTTAACATCCATACTAATATATTAAATAAACATACAGAAATGGTTTAATACCCTATCCTTTCATTGGATGGCACTGCGAATTAACATCTGGTTAGGTAAAAATAAAATATCTATTCTTTACAATGTAATTGTCAGCCTGGTGTGTTTTACTACAAGCTGGACAGAGCTGGTTTAAATCAAAGTAACATCAGGACAAGTTGAAGGTTATGGTTTTGCAGGGTTATATTTTATATTTTGATACTGTTAGCTACCTACAGCCTTGGAGAATGGACAGCTTACAAGCAAAACAAATAAATATTTGAAGCAGACAAACCACCATTGTGTTGCAGCTACCAAAAACAGATGCCAGTTTTAGCTACATTAAAAGAAGCATTCTTTTTTATAAATCAAGCTACCTCATTCTTATATCATATTCCAGAAAACTCTTTTTTCACTAGTTAAGACATATTTGAAATAACCTATCCAACATATGTCATTCAACTTGAAAAAGAAAGAGAATTTTGCTGGGAACCTGTGGAGAATGCCGAGGCACACAAATCTGAAAAACAAGCTGGAAGGACAACCAGTAGGAGAAGCACCAGCGGGAATGGAAGAGCAGAAGATTCAGGATGGTAAATGGCCTCAGAAACAAGAAGTGCTGACAGAGTTTTCTGTGCTGACAGAAAACCAAACTAGAACCAGAGAGATGTAGGAGGAATGGCAGAACCTGGGGGCAGAGGTAAAAGTGGCATCAGCCTAGAATCCCTACGTAGCCACAAGCAGACCAAGTCCAATCCCTCCTTGAATTCCCTGGACCTTTATCTAACTCCAAGCAGGTACTGACCCATTAATTGAGAATATTCCTGCCCACTGACATGATTAGCAATAAATCAGCTTAAGTGGACCTTCGCTGATTTTTCCTGTCTGACATGGGAGGATAATATAGGGAAGCAACTCAACAGAGTAGAGATGGCTGGTGGCTGTAAGCGCAGGTGTGGAGAGTTGCTTAACAGTGAATATCTTCCTCAAAGGCTGCCACCACCTTTTCTTTAAAGAGCACTTAATTGGAAGACTGCTCTAATTGCATCTAGCAAAGCATGGGGGGTTGGACTACGTGAGGTTCAAAAAAGTGTAACAAGAGAGTTATGTGTGAACAACTGACTTTTCTTCTTTCCCGGAGCACCAAAGCATTTGAGCAGAAACTCATGTCTTAAGTTCCCTTCAATGGACTATTGCGGTCGTCTCAGACTGCTGTTTGTTGCAGTATCTAACTTCCAAATAGACTTCATCCACCATTAAGGAGCTCACACTAAGCTCATTCACTCCTGATGCAGCCACGGATTTCAAAGTGTGCAGGAATGAGAGAGAGGCATTTTTGCACTATGATGTGGATTAACAGCAACTAGCCAGAGGCAAGAGGGGAGAATGCCCGGCATCCAGCCCAGGGGATTCTTCAAAAGTACACAAGTAAAGGCCAGCGAATGCTCCAACAATGCAGACATGCTCCCAAGTGGCGAGGCAGGTGCCAGTCAGCACTTGCTGGCATGCTCAGGGTTAGGAAGCCCAATTGGGGGTCCCAGTGATGAACCTCACTAGTTCTGCTGGTCAGGGCCCGAATGGAAAGGAGCAATGAGCTGTACCTTATTCGATTCCGTGTTGTAGGAGTGACCGATGCTGTTGGTGAAGATGAGAGCGACAGTTGTGGTGAAGCGGTCCCAATTGCTACGAGGGAGGCTGGAGATGTTCCATCGGGAGCGGTCATTTCCCGTTTGATTTCTTCGCTGCTTCGGCGGGACACTTGAATGGAAAATTGGAAAGCCTGGTGTTCAATTTCATGCTGGATCCTACATTTGCAATCTGAGCATTTCAGTTCCATTAGCAACCCCGGTGACAGTAGATGCTGCTGCCACTGAGTTTGGCCAAAGGAGCAAGATCTATGCTTGTTCCAGAACTTCAAAGAACATACTCTAAGAGCTTAAGATGTTATTCAGAAAGAAACCATTTTTATTTCATTGCACTTACTCTATGATCTTAAGTTGTAGAAGCTCTATTCCACATACAATATCTCACAATGTGTTTGGCAAGGAACAACTCTCATGTGTTTGCTTTAATCTATCTAGAGCGTCACATAGCAATAACCATTTTCTTTACACATCACCTGTTAACCGCATTCACTGGGATTGGACTAAAGCAGGGGTCTTCAATCTTGGCCCTTTTGACTTGTGGACTTCAACTCCCAGAATTCCTTAGCCAGGCACGCTGGCTGAGGAATTCTGGGAGTTGAAGTCCACAAGTCATAAAAGGGCCAAGTTTGAAGGCCCCTGGACTAAAGCTAGGGTTGAGATTCACCCATTTCTGTGTGTTATTTCACAAACCAACAATATTATAACAAAGTGGCCCTTCATACCAACATATCCAGAAGTCCTAAGGGATACTCTCACAAATGTACATTTTCTAAGGGCATTCACAACAGTGTGCGAAGAATTGCTTGCCTCCACAGTACCCGTCATTATTCCACTACCACATTATTACCAGAGAGAGATTTAGCACTTTCCATCGCAGGGACTCTTGGCAGAGAAGCTGGTCTGCTAGTAGAAGAAGTTCTCAGCAAATGATCTGCACAGAAAGGGAAGGAGGAAAGGTCATCTCAACCTCAGCACAATCCTGACCTGATCCTGCCTGCAGGGAGAGGTGACAGAGTGGATGGCCCAATACAATAAAGACCAAGTGCTTGTGTGTATGCCCGTGTGCCCTTACGTGAAAGCCGGCTTACTGCTTCATGTGTGGTGGGTCCCAAACATGAGACTTTTCATCTAACCTTTAAAGTCCAGAGGAGAATCACGTTGCCTTCACCTGTGAAGAAGTGGTCACTTGGGCTGTTAAGGCAGCGTTTTTCTGGGGCTGCAACTTGGCTGGGAAATTACTCTGCAAGCAAAAATTGGCTTTTCTTTTCTCTCAAATACCTTCTTCCCCAGGCTAAATATACTTTTGTTCTACTGAGAACCTGATTATGTCCTAATTGTTAGCATATGTACTGTAGCTTCTTTTCTCTAGTTTATCACCCTGCTTCTTTCTATTGCACTGCATTTGTTTAATTTTAATTTTGGAATGTTTTGTTCCAAACCACACTGAACATTATTTTTCAATTAAAAGAACGGGATGAAAGTGGTGAGGTAAAATAAATCACATGGTGCTGCATAAAACCCAGTTGTGTAGTATTTTCTGATCTAGGGCAGAAGGAAATGCTGCTGATGCAATCGTTTGGCTGGCAGGGCCCTTTCTCATTTCTGTATACAGTACACCAATTTAGATTCCAATTTACTTTCCCGTGTATATTAAATAATGCCAATGGCATGCAAAAAACAACCAAAAAAGACTAGAACAAAGTATTATTTTAAGTGGTGGAAGAATTTCCATTGTTGATACTGTGCTGTTCTTTGTCCAGGTTCAAAAGGAAGCCTATTCCTTGTTCACATGAAAACTATTCTTGTGAAAGTCTATTTTAAAAAGCCCAGCCATAAATCAAAGAGCTACACCCAGATCTGAGAACCATTCATTCTTACCGGAAGGGTAAGAAGGAAAGGGAAAGTTGATAAGTAAACCTACCAAGCACCAGAAAAATATTTGGAAACGGAGAAATAAACATTCTAGTTTGGTATTGTCACATTTTTTTTGTTCAAGAAATACTGTCCTAATGGTAGCAAAAGTGAATAGGGAAAGTAGGTTGTGTCCGAGAACTGTGCAGGAGGAGGTCTCTATACAGAGGAAAATTTGAATTTGGAGTCGGAGCCTTCTGAATAATCTTTCAAAAGCAGTGAAGTGTCTCGCTTTGGGCTCAGCCATCATCAGAAGACGTTTCAAAGACAAACCACTCTCGTATTCTGGAACGATCCAGCAGAGACAGGCAACAAGCCACAATTCAGCCTAGCCAAGCCTTAGAAAGGTATCGCAGGCGGTCAGTGACTCTACCTTCGGATAAAGAAGTGGAGCTGATCTGCCTTCTGCAAAGGTCCTTCCAGCTCAACCCCCGTCAGTGCCTGTTTCTGAACCATGGAAGACTCTGGAGGGTTCTAAAAATGTGCTGGGGATGTTCATAGCAAAAGACGCCTCTTACCTTGAACTGGAATTTCCGCATAGCTGGACCTTTTGTCTGATAAAGTAGCAAGCGGCTTAGAAGCAGATATTGGTCCACTGATGGAGTGTCTCTGAAAGGGGGAAAATTATTTTTGAGAAAAGGAACCAGTTTACTAAATCTCAACCGTTGTCATTCACCACTTGAATATTATGCTCCTATTTGAATTTTAAACACATCTCCAAGAGAGGCACCACTAACCCCAGTAGGTCATAATGATTTAGTTGAGCATGTAATGGCAGAAGATCAAGTTCAAAACTAGCTGAGCCATCAGCTTATGCTGAACTCTCAGTCGCAGGTCCATCAGTAGATAAGATAAATGACTTGTTACAAAGATTGTGGTTGTCAGTCTTCGCTGGAGACCTTGTTTCAAGATTCCCTAGAGGGTAATTGAGTATATTAATTAGAATAGAATAGAGCTGGAAGGGACCTTGGAGGCCTTCTAGTCCAGCCCCCTGCTCAAGCAGGAGGACCTATACCAGTGATGGCGAATCTTTTAGAGATTGAGTGCCTAAACTGCAACCCAAAACCCACTTATGCATCGTCGAGTGCCAGGTTGGTGCGGCCCATTGGCTGGGTGTGGCCCATTGGCTGGGCGTGGCTGCAGTGGTAACGGCAGACTGGGTGGGACTAAAAAGTTCAATCAATCAATTCCAACTTTGCCAGATCTTTTTTTTTCCCGTGAGAAGTTGAAATTGACTGATTGAACCTTTTTTTTTTTTTGCACATGGCGGCGGAGGCCTAAAGCGAAAAGGTTTTATAAAACCCAGCTGAAGGCCTAGGACTGGGGCAACGGCGCCCGTGCCCACAGAGAGGGCTCTGAGTGCCGCCTCTGGTACCCGTGCCATAGGTTCGCCACCACTGACCTATACCATCTCAGACAAGTGACTGTCTAGCCTCTTCTTGAAAATCTCCAGTGATGGAGCGCCCACGATTTCTGGAGGCAAGCTGTTCCACTGGTTGATTGTCCTCACTGTCAGGAAGCTTCTTCTTAATTTTAATTACATTATAATTAATCATTATATTCACAGTGGTGAAGACTGAATTGGTACCTTAAGGAACCTTTGCAGGAATCTGTCAGGCAAACCAGATGTAGGCTAGCCTGGCGGTCATGAAGCCCGGTTTAGCCATTATTTATTTGAATTTATTGGCTGCCCAACCCCAGTAGACTTTGGGTGAGGTACAAAATGTGAAAAGATACAAAAGCAGCTAAAAATATTAAAACAAGCCAACAGCCCAGATTAGCATACTCTAATAAAGAACAAAATCTAGAAGACCAAAGACGGACATTAAGCAAATGACAAGCATCAAGCACAAACCCAAAGGAAGGTTTCCAAAGCGTTCTGGAACACCAGGAGAGAAAGTCCTGATCTTTGGGGGGGAGATCCCGTTCCAGAGAGTGGGGCCCTAACAGGCCCCACAAGATGCCAATATTTAATGGAGAGCACCCGCTCAGCTGCACTGGGTAGGCAGAAGCAATTGGGGACAAGCCAATCTCTCTCAAGTATTATGCAGATGGTCCTTGCTTAATGACAGCCCTACTTAGCGACTGTTCAAAGTTACAATAGTGCTTAAAAAGTAACTTTATGACCAATCCTCACATTTACAACCGTTGCCAGATCCTGCAATCAGGAGATCGCCATTTGCAGGCTGCCCAGTGGGCTGTGTAGAGGCCATGGAGCAGCTGGCAATCACATTGTGCTCATGTGATGTCTTGCTTAATAACTGTGTCGCTAAGCAATCAAGTTGCTATCCCAATTTTGGTTGTTAAACAAGGACTTCCTATATTGCTGGTATTCCCGACTAGGGGTACTTGTGAAAACAGGAACAAATAACAAGCTAGAGGGTTCGCCCCCATTTCTACTTCTCACTTAATCCACTGCTGAAAGGGCTCCCCGATTTCTGATCTCAGGCACTGCCGGTCCAAACAGACAGCAGGAGCCACACAATTGATGTTGTTTGGGTATTACTATGGGAAGCCGAACCTAAGACAGGCTTTCCAGAAAAAACATTCAGTTTCTTTTCTCTGTGCAAAGCCGTCCCTGTTGCCAACCTGCGTCAGGCTGGACCAAACCCGCAAAAGCACTGACCTGCATGGGGGAGACGGCAGCTGCCGGAGGGGTTTTCAGAGGACTTGGGCTGAGTGGAGTTCGGGGAATTGTAGCTCCAGCAGGACTAGGAACTAGGGAAGAAGAAAGCGGGTCCAGGTTTATATCTAATGGCACAAATATCCTAGAAGAAACCCTCTCCACCTTTTCTCATTATCAAGTAAACAGAAACAAGCATGGTTGGCGAGGAAGTTGTGTCTCTTTCTGTGTGCCTCCAGGCAGCCTGGACACTTTCACTGCTTTCTTAAGGTAAGGTCTGCCCTGAAGAGGGCAAAGAAAATTCCCCGGAATTTGCATTTCAGGGGGATGTTCAAGAAGGCGCCGTCTACACAGCCACAGGTGCTGCCCCATAAGCCCTCCATTCCCCCCAGCATGGACACCTCTTGCAGCACTGGAGTTTTTAAATTTCCTTCTGTCTGCCTAAGTCTAATACGTTTCAACTGGTTCCTTCACAGTCAGAACTTTAAACCTCGAGCAGATCAATGTAGAACAATTTACTGTAAGGGTGGATTGTTTACTTTTAGTGCTGCTTTTACTCCTAGAATACAGACTGAAGTAAAAATAATAGAGACAAAGTAAGAATTTAATTGGTGCACACAATGGGAAAATTAAATGATACTAAGATGAATGAGACCCCCTGATGGGTCCATGACACTTAGATCTAAAGAGGCTAAATTGGTACTTTCCTAGGGCATCTGTCAATTAAAATGCTTTGACAGATGAACCAGAAGCTTTAGTAGTCTCAAAAAACATCCAGAGATGACCTATTTTTGAGCTCTGTTTTCTTTATTCTTACCCCATTTTTGTCATTTCTGCCATTTTTATTTGTTTTTGTTGTTGCTTCCTTGTTTTTAAATGCTTCCAGCAATTTGTATACTGCCCAATCATTGGGATTTAAACTGGTTCCTTTCTGGAATAATGCTGTAATATATATAACTACATGTGGATAAATGTTCTAATCATATTCCAAAAATATGTCTATTTTTGTGGAAATTTGGTTATATTGGTTGTGGGAAATAGCCAAGTAAATTACACCGAGAGACTGGAAAAGTGCTATTCCTCCATGCTTCAAGGACTGAATTCAGGAAATGTGCAACTCCTTTAATTTTTGACAATTATTTTTTGTTTATTCTTTTTTGGGAGGGTTGTTAAAAGAACTTAAATATTAGATTACTCACTGGATGGCTGTATATAACCTTTCTTAGTAATGTTTCTCTTTGCTGTTCGTTCTTATTGTTTTTGTTGTGCTATAAGTTATTTTCTCTGTATTTTTAAAAACTGCTACAGAATACATATCTATTTTAAAACAGATGCCCATTAGTGATGACCTTATTTGGGAAGGCATTTGTCCCATTGGAGCTGCGGTTTCCTTTCAGCCACTTTATTGGTCCCCTTTTCTTCTGTAACTCCTACACGGAGATCGACTCATCCCAGTAAACCCTTTGGGACCAAGTAGGGTTATGCAGAGTACAGGCAAGCAATGGGGAATCACAAGATGCACAAATTAAAGGCAGAAAGAAAACAAAACAAAATACATCTAGTAAAATAATGCTTGATTTATCATCAAATCACCCTGTGGGATTAAGAGTCTGAAGTGAAGTTCCTGTATAATGTTTCACTAATTTTATGCAGCTCCTTAAAGAAAAATTACCTTGTGAGGCGCTATCAAAGGACTTGATGAGGGTTTTGACCGTGGGGGTCGGTTCCGAAGACGTGGAGGACCTCCGGCTCGCCCCCATGCCTTGCCGCAGAGCTGCCAAGTCTCTTTCCACAGCATTCATGTAGTTGTAAACTCGGCCACGTTCCTCTTCTTGCCTACGTGTCACAGGAAACCCAACAAGATGCACGTTCAAAGGTCTGACTGAGTAGCCTCTGTGACCCTGGCAACAACAGCTTGAGTGCAGAGCATACAGTGTGTCTGAAGGATGCAGGGACCAGATTATTGCCTCATCTTTTCAACGGCTAAACATCTTAAGGGAAGTAACAAGCACGTCCCCTTTTACAACATGAAATACATGGAACTAAGACAAAATGGGAGCATTTTGGAATGAAGAAGCATTTTTTCATGTTTTGAAGTACTATCAAGGCATCTTCCATGTGGTGATCCATAAATGTGCTGAAGAAAGAGAGCGCTATAGCTAAAGCAAAAAGAGCGTGTTTTGTATTTAATACATGAGTAAATGGGGGAGGGGGAATCAGGCACTGCTCAGTCAGATGCTCTTAAGAGGTGAAAAAATGGGGATAAAGGGCGTAGCAGGGAAGGGACATCACATTCATATATACTTTTGCCATCACTATCTCAATGAACATTTCTTAAAACTATAAACAGATTGTTACGCAATACCAATTTTCAAAGCAAATTTTGAAAAGGGACACAAATATAAAGTAAACAAATCAATTCCAAAGTACTTCTAACACAGAACTTTATATAATGTTCTTGCACAGGTCCTAAACATTCATCATTTTTTAAAAAATAGAAGATTAGAAAAATCTAGATAACTAGCCATTAACATTCTAGAGATGTTTTGTGACAAATATTTAGCAACTGACTGCCAATTTTCCACAGCAAACGGGGAGTTTCTGTTCTGAATCTCAGCAGGTGGTTCTGACTGTGACGGCCTCCATGTACGGGTGACTCCTTAGCCCGGCTTCAAGCCCTGCACTCGCTCACTCACTAACAGAGGCAGCGAGCAGAAGTTTTAGAAACTCAGGCTCTGTTAAAAGAGGATTTTCTTTCAGGCAGTTTTTCAAAACAAAAGAGACAGGAGGCTCTGACAGAAGAATCAAAAAGAAATTTCCTAGTGAAATTAAGGAGAGAAGATCTTATGGGAATTGCAATTGGCTTTTAATGCCAATTAAAAGCAGGGGTGTCAAACTCAATTTCACGGAGGGCCGCATCAGCATTGTGGTTGCCCTGGGGGTGCCAGGTGGGTGTGGCCAGAGTGGGTACAGCCTACTGGGTGGGCGTGGATGGAGTGGGCATGGCCAATTCTACATCATTCACGTCCAGGGTGCCTATGGGGGCCTGGGCAGGAGTGGGACAGATATGAGGGTCTCTGGCAGAAGGGGGTGGGACCGGGGCAAGTGCCAAGGCATGGTCCACTGGGGCAAGTGCCAAGATGGCCACCACAAAATTGTACATTGGCTCCTGGCCGGCCTGGGTCAGGGCCAAGGCAGCGGGGGCCATTCCCTCACTGTTTCCGGGATGGCTTTGCGGGCCACATGAAACCACTTCGTGGGCTGCATCCGGCCCCCGGGGCCTTGTGTTTGACATGTCTGCCTTAGAGGAAGACTGGTGTGGAGAGCCCATCTCTTTCTCTTGATAATCTTGGTTATTCTCTCTCTTTCTCGTCCTCAATGACAGCGCTGATGTCAACTGGCCCTTTCTAGTCTACTCAGTTCAGTAATTCTGAGAAAATCAATGTTTGGGCTGACCTTTTTTTTCTGACAGCATCAAGTTTGTTTTAGTCCAGGGTTCCGGCACGTCACGTACCAGCGGTGCACATAATTTTGCAGCATTGCATACTTTGCGCCACTGGACACATCACCAACTTCAATGCGGACACATCACAAGCACTGCTACCAGCTCTTCCTACGCTCTCCATTAAGGGGTGTAACAAAGATTTCAAGCCACTCTTTTAACTATGTTTTACTTAGTATGACTCCTAGTTTCGTTTTCCATTTCAGTTTTGTATGATCCTAAATAGCCACAATTTGAATCCACAGAAACTGCAACTGGTTTTTTTTCCCCAGATGAAGAAATTAATATTAGAAAAATCTGTAAATGAAGAAAACACTGAAAATTTAGGTGACTCTAATTCATTCACTCTGGTAAAGAGACTGAGTGTATCCAAAGTCCGAGCCCCATGTGTCCTGTGAGTGTGGAGTGGGGGAGAGAGAGAAGGCCAGCCCCACCCAGCCCCAGAGCGAAGGGATGGACCACTCAAGTGGTGGAGACAAGTTGGAGGAAGAGGGAGGGGATCAGGAACCCCCCCTTTCTCAGCTCGGGTTCGTTTCCCTTCTTTCAGACTCAAAGAGGGGGGTGGGGCATGAATAGATGCAGGGCCAGTCCAAATGCCAGGAGGACTCCAAGATCAGCCTCACCATTTCATCACATCTTCTTAGAAAAGATGAGAGGGGAAAAATGCCCAGTGACTGGAGAGAACTACAGGTGGTCCTCCACTTACAACCATTCATTTAATCACTGTTCCAAAGTTACAACGGCACTGCAATGGTGACATGGGACCATTCCTCACATTTATGACTGCTGCACCACCCCCACAGCCACATGACAAAGGTTCAGCTGTACTTATGACGACTGCAGCATCCCAGGATCCCATTCGGCTTCCAACAAGCAAAATCAATGGGAGAAGCCAGATTCGCTTAATGACATGTGATTCACTTAACAACTGCAGTGATTTGCTTTACATGGCAAAAAAAATAATAATGTAAAATTGGACGCAAGTCATTTAACAATCGCCTTGCTTGGCTACGGAAATTCTGGTCCCACCTGTGGTTGTAAATTGAGGGTTACCTATATAGGGAGTCTGCAATTTACGACAGTGATTGAGCCTGGAAGCCGTGTTGGTTGTTAAGCAGGTGACTATGCGACTTAGCCTGATTTTACCGCCTTTTTTGATGGCACTTATTAAGCAGATTCATTGTCCAGAATGGGACTTTCCTGGAAATCAGAAGCAAATGCTGGTTTCTGGCAAAAAATGTTGTAAATGGTGGCGACGTGACCAGGGGACGCTGCAAACAACCATGAATGCATGCTGGTTGCTGAGCACCCAAACTACGACTGTGTGACCACCGGGGTGTGTGTGGCTGTTGGAACTTCAAGTGGTCACTGAGCAATCAGTTGTAAGTTGAGGACAATCCGCAGTGGGGGGAAAAAAGGATTTTAATAAATTTATCATTTTTATAAACCTCCTCTAACAGATGAGCAAAAAGTTGCTTTTTGTAACTTATTTGTAACTGTAAGTTATTCGATATTCTCTCGTGTTCAGCAATTGCGTGCTGTGCAGCTTTCAGAAATGTAAGAAATTGCCATAAATAAATTATAAATGATAATGATAATTAAATTTCATTAACATACTTGCGTGATTTTATTTCCTCGAGCTCTTTGGTGAGCTTTTCATTCTTTTCTTGAGCTTCATGCAGCCTGCGCTTTAAGTCTCCAATTTCTTCCTGGGCTTCAGATTTTATGTCATTAGCAATGACCACAGCAGTCTGCAAGTCTGCTTGAAACTGGCGCCACTCTGCAGACTCTTCCTGAAAATAAGCAGGGATCAAGCAGCAGGTTCCCAGGGAGGGAACTGACAGGCGTGCAATTCAACCGGAAGAGGAAGAGACAACAGAAAGAGGCATCTTTTCAGAGTGTGTGCTCAGCTGGGGGGGGGGGATGAAACCCCAAACAGCTGCTGATTGCAAGTGTGACAGCCTTCTTGGGAAGGCCTGGCAGGGTGGCACTCTCTCATGATAATCCCCTGCCCTCTCCCAACAACTCTTCTGCCATTTTCTTGGGGTTTGCAATCCACACTTTGAGGAACACTGGAGTGAAGGAATACACAATTAGGCTGAATGAATTTAAAATCCTATACTTCCAATCCGATCCTAAGTAGCCCCGGGGAGGGCTGTCGTAACTTCAAACAGTCAGAAAGTCAAATACCTTGAAGAACTCTAGGATGAGAATTTGATTGGTAAACACTTTGAAAACAAGATGTCAATTTTTTTAAAAAAAAAATGGTCAAAAATAAGTTATTCCAGATGAATCTTATTTTTTGATCTGGAAATTTCTTAGTAGCGTAAGTGCAACAGATAAATTGCACTTGATTATAGCAAACTATTTGACAAAACATCCCATGGCATGTAAATCAGCAAGTGTGGGCTGAATGGCAAGGTAATTAAGTGGCTCTGGAGCTGGCTCAAAAGTCAGACAACATGCCCTTCTCAGTGTTCTTATCAAATTGGAGGGAATGGGTGATACAAAATTCAGTCCAGGGCCCTTCAGTATTTATATTAGCAATGTGAATGAGGAGGTGGAAAGATGGCTTAGTAAGCCTGAAATGAAGCAAAATTCAATGCACAGATAGCACAGATCCCGGAACACAGAAACAACTTTCAAAAAGACCACGACAGCTTAGAGAAACGGGCTGAAAATACCACTATGGAATTTAACAGAAACAAGGTGAAGTTGAAATGAAAGACAGAGTTCAAAGGTAAGGAATCTTTCATTTAACAGCAGCACTGTGGCAAGATCTTGTGACGGTAGTTGATCAGTTACTGAATATGATCCAGCATACACTGTGGCAGCAAAACACCCAAGGCAGGGATGGTTCCCATTCCAATGTGTATTCTGTGTTGGTCTGATCTCCCTTTCGGTAGGAGCAGTTTGAGAGCAGAATGGAGGACCATGAGAGATGACAGTCTCCCTTCACTGAATGTGCTCAAATGGAGTCTTAGCAGGCATCCAGCATCCCTCAGCTCTGGATTCCTACCCAAAGGAGGGATCTAATGACTGAAGTAGTTCCTTATGAATCTATGAATAAAGAAGTGCAGAAGAGACATGCATTCTTTCAAGCCATTACGGAAAAGAACAAGGTGGTAATTGGACTAAATAAGGAGCCACTTTGGTCTAGCACAGGGGTAGGCAACCTCGGCTCTTTTATGACTCATGGACTTCAACTCCCAGAATTCCTGAGTAGCTGACTCAGGAATTCTGGGAGTTGAAGTCATTGAGTCATAAAAGAGTCGAGGTTGCCTACCCCTGCACTAGTGGTTAAGGCACCAGGCTAGGAAATGGGAGACCGTGAGTTGAATTTCCATCTTATGCATGAAAGCCGGCTGGGAGATTTTGGACCAGTTCCCCACCCCCCAGCCCAACAAACATGACGACTTACCCTCAGCCGCCTGTGCAGGGTCTTGATCTCTCTTTCCATGTCATGTTTTTGATCCTGAAGCTTCTTAACTGTGTCTAGCAAATAAAAAATAGCACAGGATTTAACAATAAACCTGAACATATTTCCTGCATTTATATTTTTAATGTGACTAACAACCAAAGTTCTCTGGATAGACTGCAAAACTGTTATATAAAATAGGTACCCCTCATGTATAAAAATAATGAAGATGTCTTGGGAGAGGTAAGTATATTAGTATGGTATCCTAAACACCTCAGATTGCGTGCTGTATGGCAAAAGCATAAGACCACCATCTCTCTTGGGATTCAACTCACATCCCTAATTTTATGTCAACATGTAAGCGCACTGCTGAATTTTAATGTAAGTTCCTTAGGACAAAATATGTTTGTTTCAGATTAACTTTTCAAGTAGTGCAGTTTTCCTCAAAAGCAGCTATTAAGACAGGTTAGCCACCGTCTTTCAAAGTTTGGCTTTCCAGCTTATGATACCAGCTTTCAAATTCTAAGACTGCCATCTAGTGAAAAGTTCAAGGGGAAAGCAAAGACCCAATTTGGAACACCTTTCTATATTTACGTTCCTTTTTCATTAGTGTTTGTAAAATTATTTCCTTTACATCTTAATCTCTGAGGTATGCAAGACCGTGTCGATACTGTAACCAGCTTAGTCATAAAATGTTAAGATTTTCAACTTCCATCTTTTAGATCAGTGTTTCTCAACCTTGACAATTTTAAGGCATGTGGACTTCAACTCCCAGAATTCCACAGCCAGCAATGCTGGCTGTGGAATTCTGGGAGTTGAAGTCCACATGCCTTAAAATTGTCAAGGTTGAGAAACACTGTTTTAGATATTATTCCACCTGGTTTAAAACAAATGGATACACATTTATTTCTTTGTCTCATTGCCTACAATACTTCTAAATTTGTGAGACAAATTTGGTAGAAATCAACACCAGATAAACAGAAACAGCCAAGGAAGAAATGACCCACTCAAGACTGGCAGGGTAAGGAGGGCATCTAATCAAGCCAGGCAGCTTTGCTGCCCCCTGCAGGATAGGAAAGCACATTCAGTCACCTGGGGAGCCAACCTTTACATTTTCCAGACAAGAGTGTTTTCCAACAGAGCCTTAATGGGGAAAGATACACTGCTAATTTTCTCAACCACTTACTCTAACGCAAAGCTGGCTGAGGAATTCTGGGAGTTGTAGTCCACAAGTCTTAAAGTTGCCAAGGTTGAGAACCCCTGCTCTAACGAAAGTGTAACACTCCCCCTTTCTATAAAACATTCTCTTCATCCCATTTAAGGCTCTCTCTTGTTCAGAAAAGGGAACTGAATTATATATACGGTTTTTTTAAATCTCTACTTACTTTCAAAATTTATTATTCAATGTAATGGAAACATTACATTTCATTTGAAAAGCTATAAAATTGTGAACCTGCATCCTCCTCCGAAGGTTTAAGATGCGCTTTTCTACTTATATGCAGTTTTTTCCTTTCTGAATACAAATTTTAGAAAAAAATATTTCTTATGAATTCCAGAGTTTCCAGAGACTGGCAATGTTTGAGAAAGGTGTAATGGCTAATATTCCTAAATTATTTTAAGATGCAATTTTCCCTAACACAGATAATTTTAATGACTGGTTTAAGTAAAGTTGATCTTTAATTTTATGCGGGGGGGGGGATAAAACTCCAAAATTTATGTAATAGTTTTTAAAGACCTCTCAAAACTGAAGTAATGGGTAAAATATAACAAACATGATAAATTATAAAAGCAAAAATAATCATAAATTGTAAGAATAAAAGGAGTAACAAATCAAATAATGTATCTTCATAAATGACTTAGATGAGGGAATTGAAGGGGAACTCATCAAATTTGCAGATTATACTAAACTGACAGGAGTAGCCAATACTCCAAAAGACAAACTCAGGATCCAAAAAAATCTTGACAAACTTGAACAATGGGCCCTATCCAACAAAATGAGTTTCAATGTGGAGAAAAGCAAAGTCTTACATTTAGGCAGGGAAAACCAAAGGTACAAGTATAGATTGGGTGAGACCTGGCTCAAAAACAGTAACTGTGAGAGGGACCTTGGAGTCCTAGTGGACGATCACTTGACCATGAGCCAGCAGTGTGCAGTAGTAGCCAAAAAAGCTAATACAATCCTGGGTTGTATAAACAGAGGCATAGAATCAAGATCACATGAAGTATTAGTACCGCTTTATAAACCCCTAGTGAGACCACACCTGGAATACTGCAGCCAATTTTGGTCACCATACTACAAAAAAGATGTTGAGACCTTGGAAAAAGTTCAGTGAAGAGCAACTAAAATGATCAAAGGCCTGGAGACTAAAACATATGAAGAAGGCTACAGAACTTGGGTTGGCTAGTCTAAAGAAAAGAAGAAATAGGGGAGACATGATAGCAGTGTTCCAGTATTTGAAGAGGGGGTTAAATTATTCACTAAAGCACCACAGGGAAGGACAAGAAACAATGGTTGGAAACTGATCAAATAGAGAAGCAACCAGGAATTAAGGAGAAAGTTCCTAACAGTGAGGACAATTACAGCTTGCCTTCAGAAATCAGGGGTGCTCCATCACTGGAGGTTTTTAAGAAGAGACTGGACAGTCACTTGTCTGATATGATATAGGTTCTCCTTCTTGGGGGGGGGGGGGGGGGCTGGACTAGAAGACCTTCAGGGTTCTATTCTATTCTATTCTATTCTATTCTATTCTATTCTATTCTATTCTATTCTATTCTATTCTATTCTATTCTCCTACCCAAGATGGATACCACTAATTCTATAAACTGAAAGCCCAGTAAAATGAAACCATCTTTCAAGCCTTCTAAAAATGGGGGAGGGGGGAGGCAGTTCTAAACCTGGAGTGGAGGGACATGACAGAGAAGACCTGTCACCTCACAAGCCTCCCCAAGATCTTCTCACTGCGTGGGCAGATGCAGCCCTGGCAAGGGGATGCCTGAGACTGTAGGAGAAGACACAATGCTGTTTGGACCTCCCTTGTTACCTTCCCAGGGACTTGAGAAACAAGCAACCTTCAGCCTAGCCTCAGATGGCCTGGAGGGTGAAGGAACGTTGAGAAAGCCAGGAGAAGACACCAGGTTGTGGGCAGAGCCCTGGGAACCAAGACAGTTGAATAGTAGCCTTCTAAAAAGAAGCTACTGTTCTCCATTACTTCCTTGTTCTCCCTTAATTACCTCAGTAAACATCTCACCTGCTGATGCTATACGCAATCCCATGCATATTCTAACTTGCATGACCCTGAAGAGGTAGGTTGCACCCTGCCCTTCTTAAGTTAGTTTTGCTGACTCCAGTTGGGAAAACAAACCACCTGGGTATCAATGAAACTTTGTGCTGGTCTCCAGGTTTAAATAGCCCTGTGAGCGAAATCTCTCCCTCAGGAGACACTAGTGCTCTGCTATGCAAGGCTGTCCGGATCCTGAGGGCTTTTGGAACTGGTAACCGGGGCAGCGACATCTGGAGAGAGCTCACCGTGCAGCAGAGAGCCTTTCCCACCGGGAGTATCCCCTCTGTGTTCAGATCTCTCAGCTCTCTGGGGGAGGGAAAGAAGAAACGACAACTGACAGGACCGTCCTTCATTTCTCTGGGGGGGGTTGGCAGTCTAGGCCATTCACCCTTTTCTGCAGGACAGCCACCTGCAGAAGGCACCTGGAGAAAAGTGTGAATGGCCTTCCCTGCGTCTGCCGCCATATCTTCCCCAGCCCATCGTGGTTTCAACTCAGGCCCCACCCGGACAACCTGCAATGGCACGTGGAACAGCCTTTGGAGACGAGGGGAAGACCTGCAGCCCTGATCAGAGGAGGCAGCTCAGTCTGCAGATGGGGGAAAGCAGGGGAAGCCTTTCAGAAGGGACCCTGCCTACTTTCCCGGAGACTAAAAAGAGAGGATGGGAACTTTCAGCCTTGCAGGGTTCTGTTAATGTAAGCTTACCATAAAGTAGGATTAGTTCGCCTGGGTGTGTTTCTTGTTTGGACTCCCACGCAAGGCTGACACAACGCAGGGAGAACCAGACCCGCCCTCTTATTTCGCTCTACCAGTATTAGCCACCTTGAGTGGTCACTTCTCCAGAGGAGGCTGGTTAATTACATCCCTTCCAACCCTTCGTCTTGCCTTGCCTCGCCTGCCTATCAAATGAAAGATTCTCCCCAATCTTCCTCAAACATCTCAGGCTGGGAAGTGCTCCTCAACCCTACCAGAGCTCTCCTCCCGGCCCCTTCCTTTTCCTCAGCACCCCCTGGAGAGCACAGCAGAGAAAGCCTCTTTCACGTTCTTCCCAGCCAAGCCAAGACTACGTACCTCTCTCCAATCACTTATCAGCACTCCGTAGTCTTCTTATCCAGCCTCTGGGCCGTTCATCCCTGCCTCCCAGCTTCATTTCAGGCCAGACCCCGCAAGCTCAAAGCTGCAATCTCTCTCCCTTCCACTTTTGTAACACTCAGGACAACAACGCCCGGCTTTCCCTGGCAGATTCTGGCAGTGCTGTCTCTAGTTCGCCTCCAGATGCCTGGGTGAGCAGGGAGGGCCCAGGGTTCCGGAGTTCCTTTACTGTCCAAATGGCCTCTCTTCCACACCCTCTTCCTTCACCCTCTTCCTCTTCTACTTCCCTAGCCCCAATTATCACCATTCTGACCCATGTCGAATGTCCTGATTTCACTCTTCCCTTCCCATATCCCCTCCCACCGAAAAGCCTATAATCCATTTCATCCAAAATTACCTGCATTCCATATCCCGCGCCAAGTAAATTCCAAATCTCTAATCTTAACACTAAAACTCTCACGACAATATTTTATACAATGCCATACTAAAATAATTGGGGCCTGTGTTGATAAAACTTTAGTCCGCTTAAAATTGGTTTTCAAATCTGTTCCCTTACTCTTAATTTAATGTTTCAAAAAGAGAAGCATAATTTTACCTCTATTCAAAGTGCAGGTTAATAATCCCCATATTTATAAAATGTTGATTTTATAAACATCTTTGCCATCTCTACTTTATTTGCATCTATGATATTTGAATATATGGGGATAATGTTGCAGGATCCAATCTGCAGAATGGATCATGCATTTCTTTATTTAAAAGATCTAAAGGGCCACCTATCTTGTAAAACACAATTCTGGCTCGGCTCGCAACAATAATAAAAGCAAGCCAAAAGAAATCTGGGCTCCTGGCCCACCACCTCCAACCCATCCATTCCTACGACCCTCAAGCTCCATCCTTCCTCTATTCCAGGGCTGGAGGAAAAGCTAGCCTTTCAAGGCTTAGGGGGGGGGCTGCCAGAACCTGGGGAAGGGGGGGCACAGTTTAAGAGTCACAGTGGTGGTATAGTAAGAACTTGTCATACTACCTTCCCAGAACCAGAACTCAAAACTATTACCTATGGTTTTTTTTTAAAAAAAACAAAAATCTGGAGAACCGGTGAGATGCCAGCAGACTACAGAAGAGTAAGCATAGTTCAAACATGCCAAAAGGAAAAGAAGGAGGACCTGGAAAACTACAGACCAGTCGCACTGAGCAAAAAATTACAACAAATAGTCAAGCAATATGCTTAGGTAAGAGTACTACCGTCACCAGCAGCCTATCTAAATTCATCGAGAATTGGGTCAGAACAATTCTGCCTCTTTTTATCAGCTAGTGGCAAGTTGTTAGACCTTCAGAAGAGGGCCAAGGGAACGTGCCTTGACCTCAGCAAAGCAGCTGGCACTCTCTCTCACGACATCCTGATATTTAAAGCAGAGTGGGTTAGAAGATACTACTTCCAAAGATCTGCATTTATTTGAAAAGTCTCCTAGATAATTTAATTAAAGTAGGTTATATGCATCTTGCTTTTATATTCTCGCTATATTGTAAATAAAAGTTTTAAAAAAGAAATAGGAAAAAAAGCAAGGCTGTTTGTAAATAATTCTGTATCAAATTGCAGCAAGCTATTGAGAGAGATCCTCCTCCAAGGCTCCCTTCTTGGCCTTATGTTGTCTGAGATCTTTCTAAACGGTATAAAATAGTGGCGGCGAACCTATGGCACGTGTGCCAGAGGCGGCACTCGGTGCCCTCTCTGTGGGCACGCGTGCCGTCGCCCCAGCCCCGTCTCCCCCCCCCGCAGCCCTCTCACCAGCAGCTCCCTTGGAGGAGAGTCGCCTCCGAGCGCGGAGCAGCACAGCCAAGCACATGGCAGCAGGGACAAGACTCCGCCCTCGCGCTGTGTCGCACGCAGATGATGCTGCGGGGCGCAAGCGGAGGGCGTGGCCACCGTGGCACTGCAGAGCCGCCTGGGCGATCTGGGCCATGGAGGCGGTGGGTGGCCCGGCAGGTGGGGCAGGACGGGGCCAGGGGTGGAGCGGGTGGGACGGAGCGGCGTTTTTTGGGCACTCGGTCTCTAAAAGGTTCGCCATCACTGGCCTAGAAGATAAACAGAAAGGGCTTATATTAAATCTGCAGAAGACCCCAAACTAGAGGGATAGAGGACAGGGAAGCCTGGCTTGGCTGCACTCAGTATGAGACCAGCTGAGCAGGTGTGAGCCATCTAATGCAGCTTCACTGTCCTCTGTGCTTGTCTGATTAGGTGTGAGGTGAAATGATCAGGGTGGGGCACTGCACTTGCCATGCATTAATTAAAATAAGTTTTAATTAATTACAAGGCTATTTTTTTAGGCATTCTGGATGAACATTTCATGGGATTTCTTAACAATAAGTACCTTAAGAAATGTATCGATTGCCCAAGATAACAGAGTTCCCCCCTCTGAAATTTTCCAATGACAGCCGAATCGTTCTCTTTTGAAGGGGTGATTTAATGCAGGGCTTTTCAACCAGTGGTACGGATACCACCTGTGGTACATTGGCACCTGGCAGGTGGTACGCGACCATCCTAGAAAAGTGGTAGTGGGGGAGGGGAATGAGCTGAACCGGTGGCAGCACCGCACAAGCCTGAGCGAGAGACGGCTGGAGCTGCAGGGCTGTCAGGGCTCAGTGGAAGCAACAGGATCAATGCCGCTTTCCAGCTGATCGGCGCTTCTTCGGGGCTGTCAGGGCTCAGTGGAAGTGCCAGGATCAGCGCCAGGCTCCAGCTGGAGCTCGGCGCTGATCCTGGTGCTTCTGCTGAGCCCAGAAGCAGCGCCGATCAGTTGGAAAGCAGCACCGATCCTGGCACTTCTGCTGAGCCCAGAAGAAGCGCCGATCAGCTGGAATGTTGCAGCCTCTCCAGGGTCTTGTGATTTACATTCAGATGCTTGGCAACTGATTCATATTTAGGACGGTCACAGTGTCCCAGGGTCATGTGAAGTGACCAAAACCTGCTGCAACCAGCCAGCAGATGGGGGGGGGGAACCAACCCCCCCACCCCACCCCCACTGCCAATCCTCAACAGAAACGCTCACAACAATGAAAACCTCAGATAGGAGGAAGAGCGCCACCAGGTGGGCAGGCAGGTGTCTTGCTCGGCTCTGGCTTGGGGGGCACTTTTTTCAGTGCCATTGTAACTTCGAACAGTCACTAAGCAAACTGTTGTAAGTCAAGGACTACCTGTACTTTATCACTTTTTCCCTTTTTTGGGGGGGGGGGGTTCATCAGTTTTTGACACCTTGCTAGGCGACTGGTGGTACTCGGATGTTGCCATATCCTAAAAGTGGTACAATGGGTGAAAAGGTTGAAAAGCCCTGATTTAATGGATTCCTACACTGGTGGCTGAATTAGATAAGCTATAATCTCCAACTTTCTTTCTAGTTCACAACACTGTGATTTAATTATTTTATGCATTCTTCTTTTCTTGTTAAATTATAATCTTACAGTACCGTGTTCATAATTTTCACATGACAAATATAATGATTACAGCATAAAGTCATATGAAATCAACCAAAAAAAGCAATAAAAATTAATTACAATTTGTACAACTACAATCCCACGATTAATTTCATCTGGGCCAAGGAGAGATCCGATCACAGAATTGGGCTGGTGGATCTGCCTTCCCATCCAGATCACTGACCGTCGCTTTCATAACTCTTTTTTTTAGAGAAAGCGGTTTGTGAAAACCCAACTAATTCAAATTCAGGCATCATGGCCAAACTGGGGACATCTGTTTCCCCACTAGAAAATAACACTAACAACAATTAAAGCACCACAAGAACATTAAGAAAATGAATGTGTGGTTGTAAGAACCTGTCCTGCCCCCCCCCCCAGAGAAGTAACCGCGAAGGTCCCAGGGAAGGCGGAGCGGCCACTTACTGCCCAGGTCAGTGAGGAGGAGATTATCGTGGAGTTTCACTGCTCGGTGCTGCTCCACTTCGTCCTCCAACTCAAATATGGTTTCTTTCATGTCACTCCTTTCCGTCTCCTTCTCCTCCAGTTCTGCGCGTGTTTTCTCTAAGGACATGTTCAGATCCTCAATTTGCTTCTTGGCTTCTTCTTGGAAAGCTCTATACTCATCTTCAATCTAGTTTAAGAAAAATGGCCAGACTCTCATTGCTTCTTCTAAATAGATTTCAACGTTTGCATCCAGGATTAAATTTGTATCACACACTGCAGAGTGCCAGCTACCTCGGCTGAAGTCTCACTTTACGGCGTCAGGCTAAATATTGAAATAACTGAATCAGCAAAGAATTATTAGCTTCCTATCAATGTGAGAACCAGACACCTCTCCAGCTTAGCCTCTCCTCCCTCCAGTAGCTCCTCCAAGGTGTCAGCCTGGCAAGCTCATTCTTTGCCAATTGCCCGAGAACCCTTTTAACTAGCTCAGTGTATCTCAGCCTTGGAAACTTGAAGACGTGTGGATTTCAACTCCCAGAATTCCCCAGTCAGTCTTGCTGGGGAATTCTGGGAGTTGAAGTCCATACATCTTCAAGCTGCCACACCTGAGAAACACTGAACTAGAGGATTGGTGACTAAGACATACAGATCATGTACGCTTCCTTATGTGGAAAATTCAACTATGGTTAGTTCCAATGTTTACCCAGGCCAATTTATTTATCACGCCACTGAAAACCCTCTCATCACTACTGGATACACCTGTTTGTATACCTGCTCACAGCTGAAACCTAAGGAGGGCACGCCTACCTTTATTCTTCTGAGGGAAAGTGAGGCTTAACCTGGAAGGACAGAGTGGGCCTGAAGCAGGATCCGTCCAGGGGCTGAGTAGCTCAGCACTAGCTCCAGGCACTTCAGGGGGAACCAAAGGGCAGTTCTGGGAGGTCCTGCATGTGGCTCCCAGACGCTTCTAAGTGACTGTCTGCCTCCCACTTTCAACACCCACCTGGGGAAGTCTCCCCATTCAATTACACTTTTGACCTTTACCTTTGCAATGGCATCTTGGAGACGGTTGGCATCGTTACGTGTCCGAGCAAGCTCTTCTTGTAAGTTGCCGGCCAATGTCTCTGCTTTCTCTTTGTCAAGCCTGACGCTCTCTAGCAGGTCCTGGATGTCGGACTTGTCGCCCGATTTGTGTATAGAATAGAGTTCAGCAACTTTCTGCTTCTCATGTTCCAGCTGTGCTTTCAATCGGTTCATCTCAATTTGGTCACTGGAGACGGCAGCTTTGTACTCATCCAAGGCAGCCACCAGAGTGGCCTTGTTCTTCTGCTCCGAGTCAAGAATCCGCTCCATGTGGTGATTCCGTTCCTTCAATGCCCCGATCATCTCCTGGGCTTCCTTGTTGTCTTGCTCGGCCATCTTCAAAGTGTTGCTTAGATGCTGCTGGACACCCAGAAGCTGCTCTCTTTCAAAACGCGCATTCTCTGCAAGGTCCATAAAACGTTGCTCTAGCTCCATGTAGCGCCCACTTTTCATGTCTTCATCAATAACATATGATATATGATGCTCGTCTAAAAGAGAGCGGAAATACTCAATTTGTCGGCTAAAGTGTTCCAACTTATCACTTTGCTGGCACAAAGATTCCATGAGGATTACCTTTTCTTCTCCAAGCCTTTCATTCTCACTGTTCAACTCCTGCGTAATTTGCTGCAAATCTGCAAGTTCCTGAAGAGTTGCTTGAAGTTCTTCCGCTGTGCTATGCTGGTTCTCTTCCATCTGATGAATCCGTTCTGTTAAACAAGCCACGGATACTTCGTTGGCGTTGCCGCTGCTGCCTTTTCTTGATGTCTCTATGCTCGGCAGTCCTTCCGACTCTGAAGACGATGGAGCATCTAAAGCATCGTCACTGGACGTGAGCGGCTGGTACACTTCACTGCACTCGCTATCTAAGTTATCCATGGAGTTACTGTGTTGATTGTCCATCAATGTGTTCTCATCCTGACTTAGAAGATCTTCCATGGAACCAGGAGCGGAACCTTCTACGGAGGAAGTAAGAGTTCCTCCACCATCGCTGTGGCTTCCAGTTGTCATTTCTGGGCTCAGAGACTGGTAACCAAACAGCTTTTCGGAATTATCCAATCTTTGCTCTAGAGAAAAACCCAAGGCATTTAATCTATCCTTTAACATCCGGTTTTCATTTTTCAGCTGATTCAGCTCCTCTCGTATGGCCGAGTTTTGGTCTTGCAACTGCAGCAGGGCGGATTCTACATCAGTCGGCTGGTGGATCACAATTGTTTCTTTATCCTCAGATTTTTCATCACCCTCAAAGGGATCTTCATGAAGGCCCAGCTGACCACGCATCTCTCTTAGTTCATTCCTTAAGTGGAGGATCTCGACGTCTTTTGTTTTGGCCAACATCAAGAGATCTTTCACTTTCGCCTCTAGAGCAGATTTATCACTGATCTGATTGTCTGACTTTGACTTGCTCATGCGAACATCAGAATCTGGATTGGCACGGCTGCGGGAACGTTTTGCAAGAAGGAGATCGCTGCTTGCCTGACCAGCTGGGGGCAATTTTTTGCTTTGCGTTGGTCGTGAACGGTCACGAATTCTTTCCCGAGAAGAGCTGGATTCCTTATTTGCAGATGAAGTGCTACGCTTAGTTGAAGAATGTGTACCTGTATTTTTTTTTTAAATAGTAAATTTACAATAAATAGTAAATAGTAAAGATACAATTCTGTAAAAGGTATTTTTTTTCAGGAACATGTGACTATAAACGCTAATGATTGAAAATAATTGTGTATAGCAACATACATAATAAAAATAATCATACCACAATAAGCCATAAAAGTTAATGCTGAATAGCTCTATATATACTACAAATAGGGGAAACACTAACCTAGTAGGTCCCTGATGGGTTTCTGGGGAAAAGTTTCAAATTCAGATGGCCAAAATGGAGGCCTTCATTTTTCCAGCTGCACTGCACGTGTTCAGCTTGCAGTCAAAGACTGCTCCAAGATCTTCCTTTCACAAGCTCTATTGTTTACTACTTCTCCTCCAAACCAAAACCAGGATTCAAAATAATTTTGTAGTTGTGGAATGGAAAGTAAGTAATAACCTCTGTTTGTTAATTTAGGTATCATGTTCAGTTATAGTCAGCAATAAATTTAATTTTAAAATATTAACAAATGCACAAGCAGGCAACACATTCATGATCCTGGGTAACTGAATATACCCTAACTAACTAACTAAGCCTAGCCTGACTAACGTATAGTTATATCATATAGTGGGCTCTAACATAGGAACAAGCCCCCTTGCAGTTGAGCTGAGTTCACTTCGTTGAGACCCAGCCATGTAGATTTCTTAGGAATAATGGCATGATTGGCCATTGACTTCGATTGTTTTTAACTTGTCAATCTAGCCAAACTGAAATTACATGGTGGTCTCCCATCCCTGCTTAGGTTCTGAGCCCAGACGAGGTCAACTGGGCACTACTAGCGATGAGAATTAGCACCGTGCAGCCAGTATCCCGTGCTAGAAAAACCACAGTGGCCTTAAGAAAAGGACTTTGTGTCTGTACCTGTACCTGTGGTGGGCTTGGATCTGCTCTCCGCGGGGCCCAGGGTGGCATTCCCCGCAGCCGAAGGGGCCGTGGAGGTAGACACGCTCTTCTTCCCCCCCTTGACACCGTTGCTGACGTTCATCCCTCCAGCCATTCCAGCTAAAAGATCCTCGCTGCTCTTAGTCTGCAGGACAGAGGGAAAGCCGTCCGTGAGGGTCCAGTCAGAGGGTTAGCTTTTTTCAACTACAGACACACATGCCAAGAGTCAAATTTCTGAGAGATGGGTGGCATATGATAAAGGTAAATGTAAAAGATCTAAAATTAAAATATAATTACCTACAATAATCATAATAAAAAATCAGCATCCTTGCATATAAAACCTGGTTGAATCCACTTTTCAATGCCTCAGAGGTTCAAGTGGGCAGAATTTCATCCCTGTGCAGGTTGTCCTCGACTTATACCCATTCATTTAGTGATTGTTACAACAGCACTGAAAAAAATGACTCGAGACCAGTTTTCACACGATCCTTGCAGCATCTCCGTGGTCACATGATCAAAATTTGGGCACCTGTATTTATGACACTTGCCTTGTCCCAGGGTCAAGTGACTATTTGTAACCTTCCCAGCCAGCTTCTGACAAGCAAATTCAACGGGTGAAGCCATATTCGCTTAATGACCACACGATTCATTTAACAATTGTAGCAAAAATGGTCGTAAAATGGAGCAAAACTCACTTAATATCTCTCTTGCTTAGCAATGGAAATTTTGGGGTTAGGGTGGTCGTAAATCAAGAACTATTTGTACAGAAAGTCTTGGGAGGCATCCTCAGCTACAAAGGTCCCATCACATATGGCCAACATGCATTCATAACCGGCACTCCCAATGCCAGGCCATTCTTATTTCTGCGGAGTGTTTGTGCCGTTACATACAAGTGGTTCCTCCTGCATCTCCTGCCATGAAAGCCTGGCACTGCCTGGCACTAAAGACATACACACATACACACACACACACAAGGCCAGAAAGCCTCAGAGTCAGGAGGGAATTGCCCACTAAACTTTAATACAAGGAAAACCTATTAAATACAATAATTACTTTGAATTTTAAGTATAATAGCCGTACACATTAAAAGGGCCGTCCTTGAGGTGCATCCATGCACTTTGCATCGAGTCCCTCTATGTGTCCAATTTTGTTAAATCAACTTACCACAATCTTTCTTAGTATTCATCCCAAAGAGTTAAAATGGAATACGCAATGTGATCAATATTACTTATTTATATTTTATTTACTTAACGTATCACATTTGGAAACTGCCCATTTCTCTCACAGGCATACAAGGGAGGCATAGAATAAGACAAGCAAAAAATTACAAAAAATTATTTGGAAATATTTTAGCACTTGCATTTGAAATTAAAAGGACAAAAATTGTCTGAATGAAAATAGGTTTCATGGAAGATTTAATATTGTTTCCAGCCCACAGTTTCTAAAGACATTTTTGCAACTATAACTGCTTAACATAGATAGCAATTTTTTATTTTATATTTTGTCTTTTTATCTGCATGAAGTAGTTATGAAAATCTTTTGTCTGGTTTCTTGTTATGATCAGATGAGAACGTTTACATTTTTGTATTGCAGAAAGGCACAGTGATGGCTGATGACTCCAAAAAATAATAATAATAATCCCAGCAACACAATGGAACAAATTTCCCATCCCTTTTATGGAGGCTCCCTTCTCATCCCTAGCAGACTTACCCAGATTAAGCATTCCTTCCAACTATCTGCATTTCCACTACATCTAGTTTTTTTTGTTGTTGTTAAGTAGGTTAATTACAGACATGCTGTGTAGGTAAGAACAATCTAGTAAGGAACCAAATAGGTCAAGTTGTAAAAAGAGCTTCATGATTCAGTCTGGAAAACTCTACCCTGAAAATGGTGACCAGATCGGACACCCTCCTGGCTTCCAAACGCAGCTGTGAAGAAGATCCTCCCATCTTCAGAGGGTGACCTGACTATAGGGCGGTTACTGTACTTCAAGAAAGCACACAGCAGAAATGCAAATTATATATATAAAACTCCAGGGACGTCAGACACAACTATATGGGAGACATGTAGAGCTTATAGGAGAGGAATCCTAGCTGGGCTTGCTGCAAATCAGAAAAAAAGGCTATAACAGATGTAAATCACAATTAAAAGAGATTCATAAAAGCAGTCTAGAAAATTTAGAATAGAATAGAGCTGGAAGAGACCTTGGAAGTCTTCTAGTCCCCCCCCCCCCACTCAGGCAGGAGAACTATGCCATCTCAGACAAATGACTGTCTAGCCTCTTCTTAAAACCCTCCAGTGATGGAGCGCCCACCATTTCTGGTGGCCAGCTGTTCCTCTGGTTAATTGTGCTCAATGTCAGGAAGTTTCTCCTTAATTCCAGGTTGCTTCTCTCTTTGATCAGTTTCCAACCATAGTTCTTTGTCCTTCCCTCTGGTGCTTTGGTGAATAACGTGACCCCCTCTTCTTGGTGGCAGCCCCTCAAATACTGGAACACTGCTATCATGTCTCCCCTATTTCTTCTTTTCTTTAGATTAGCCAAGCCCAAGTCCTGCAGCCGTTCTTCGTATGTTTTAGTCTTCAGGCCTTTGATCATCTTAGTTGCTCTTCTCTGATTTTTTTCCAAACTCTCAACATCTTTTTTCTGATATGGTGACCAAACTTGTCTGCAGTATTCCAGGTGTGGTCTTACTAGGGTTTTATAAAGCAATACTAATACTTCGTGTGATCTTGATTCTATGCCCCTGTTTATACAACCCAGGATTGTATTACCTTTTTTGGCTACTACTGCACACTGCTGGCTCATGGTCAAGTGATGGTCCACTAGGACTCCAAGGTCCCTCTCACAGTTACTGTTTTTAACCCAGGTCTCACCTAATATGTACTTGTACCTTTGGTTTTTCCTGTCTAAATGTAAGACTTTGCTTTTCTCCACATTGAAACTCATTTTGTTGGACAGGGCTCATTGTTCAAGTTTGTCAAGATCTTTTTGGATCCTGAGTTTGTCTTCTGGGGTGTTGGCTACTCCTGTCAGTTTGGTGTCATCTGCAAATTTGATGAGTTCCCCTTCAATTCCCTCATCTAAGTCATTTATGAAGATATTGAAGAGTCCTGGGCACAAGACGGAACATTGTGGTACCCCCTGCTTACTTCTCTCCATGTGGATGTAGTGCCATTGAGGACTACTCTTTGGGTACGGTTTGCCAGCCAGCTACAGATCCATCTGGTGGTGATGTTGTCTATTCCACCTTTTTCTAGCTTACCAAGGAGTAGGTTGTGGTCTACCTTATCAAATGCGTTACTGAAGTCTAGGTATACTACGTTCACAGTATTTCGCTGGTCTATTAGTTTAGTCACTTTATCTAAGAATGAAATAAGATTGGTTTGACATGATCTGTTTTTAACAAACCCGTGCTGGCTACTAGTTATGACTTTGTTTGCTTCTAGTTGTTCGCAGATCTGTTTTTTGATTATCTTTTCCAGGATCTTCCCAGGTATTGATGTTAAACTGATTGGTCTGTAGTTTACTGGGTCTGGTTTTTTTTCCTTTCTTGAAGATGGGAACCACATTGAAAGATATGGTGCAATGGTTCTGAGATATCATCTGCCAGCTCCTTCAGAACTCTGGGATGTAATCTGTTGGGTCCCAGTGATTTATATCGTCAAGGTCAGATAGGTGTTCTCTTAGCATTTTCTTGCTTATTTTAATTTTTGTTTCTAGTTTGTCTTTTGTAGTGGTTTTTTTGGTATGTTGGGCGATAGTTTCTTTTTGTGTGAAGACTGATGCAAAGTATGAGTTAAACAGCTCTGCTTTCTCCCTGTTGCCTGTTATTTCCTTGCCATCTTCTCTCTTTAGTGGGCCTACAGTTTCCTTGGCTTTTTTCTTGTTGTTAATATATTGGAAAAAGCTTTTTTTATTATCCTTGATTTCTGCTGCAAGTCTTTGTTTGTTCCGAGTGTTTGCTTTCCTGACTTCATTTTTGCATGTTCTGGCTGTTTGCTGATAATCGGCCTTAGTTATGTGCCCCTCTTTCCATTTTTTGTATTTGTCCTTTTTGTCTTTCAGTTTGTCAGAGAGATCTTTGTGCAGCCAGGCTGGTTTCTTCTTGAATTTCTTGTTTTTCTTTTTCAGTGATATTGTGCTGATCTGGGTTTTTATGATCGCATAAAAGGTTGTTTTCCCCTTTAGGATTTTCATTCATGGGATATTTCCTAGGTTCTCTCTGAGTTTGTTAAAGTTAGCTCTTTTGAAGTTTAAGACCCTGGTTGGATTGTTTTCTGTTGCTAGTGTTTGCGTTATATTAAATTCCAGTATGATGTGGTTACTTTCACCCAAGGTTCAACTTCAACTCCCTCTATCACTTCTTCTCTGTTAGTTAGAATTAAGTCCAGTACCGCTTTACTTCTAATTCCCACCTCCACCTTTTGTATGACAAAGCTGTCGGCTAGGTTGGTTAGGAATCTGTTTGATCTCCCGCTTGCTGTAGAGTTTGTCTCCCAGTTGATATCTGGATAGTTGAAGTCTCCCATTACTATTGTGGTATGCTTCCTACATGCATTTGTTAACTGGTTGGCAAAGAGTTCATCTATTTCTTCTGATTGGTTGGGTGGTGAACAAGCATGGAAAGAATTAAATAAAGTTAAACAACAATTAATTTATTGGAAATGACAAAACTTAAAAAGTGTCATGGTTCCGATAGATGAAGCCAATAAAAAGAACTTCAAGGCAAAGATCTCTTCCTTAAAGAACATTTTATTCAGGAAACAAAGTATCAGCACTTACATAGTTGAACCCAAGACTAAAGTTCCCTCCCCCTGATACAAAGTAACAAGTTGCAATTCCCACCCCAGAAAGGCTGTCATAAATCACATTCACCAATTAATCTAAAACGTGGGGTCTCCTCCCAACTTTTCAGCCCGCCAAAACTTTATCTAGAACTGACCTTGAAGCTCACCCAGCTGCAAATGTTATGGTTAACAGAAAACGCTCGAGCATTCTCCCCTTCCCCCCTTCTACACCTGCGAATCCCAAACAACGGAAAAGCACAAAGAAAGCGAAAGGTAAAGTGGCTGCAATTTCTTAATTGTCACAGCGTTGACAAAAATAAGATAAAATATGTCAAAACCATTTTGAAAATGAGAACCAACCAAACTCTGGCAGATCAAGAGAAGATGGGAAGAGGACGGAGGAGGGAAAGGGAAACATACTATGATATACAATATTAGAAATTAACAAAAAATGCCATTTTTTAAAAAAAGTAATTATATACCAGGCATAAAACTGAAGAAACAAATTTGAAAACATATACTCGTAGTCCCTTGACGTGCAACAGCAGTTGAGACCAGAATTTCAATCGGTAAGCAGTGCAGTCGTAAAGCCCAACTGCACTGCTTAGTGATGGCAATCCTTGCAGTTGCCATCATTAAGGAAATCCCTGCTTGCTTCCCGCAGCCAACTCCGTGGCTCTCAAGCAGGCTGGCCGGTGGGGGAGGGGGCTCAGGGCGCCTGCCTGGGGCTGTGGGCGTGGCTGGCATGGCGGGAGGGGAGAGAGGCTGGGGGAGGGGAGGCTTCCCCCAGGGACTTGTGATCTTCCCTGCCGGTTTCCCCATTGACGGTCTGTGGAAGTCAGCAGTGAAAGTTGCTCGTGGCTGCTGCAACCAGTCGTAAGTGCGAGCCAGTTGCCCAGATTGTGACCATGCGACGGCAGGGATGTTGGGACGGCTGGAACTCTGAAGACGGGTTCGACCTGCCAATTCTTTAGAGCCACTGGAACTTCAAATGGTTGCTGAAAATATGGTCATAATTCAAGGATTACCTGCACTGAAAACTCAGAAAGCTTGCTCTGATTTTATTGCTGAGATGCTCTAAACATAGAAGGAAAGAAATATTAAGCTTCTTCCCTGGATAAATATGATTTCCCTCTGCAGTGCACACAAACTGCCATGCATGAAAAAATGAGCAGTTCCACAACTAGACGAACAGGTTCCACCAGTGTAAAATAAAAAGATTTTTTTTGTTGAGAAAAACTTGAATGGGCGGGAAAAAAAAGTTTATTTTTTACCCAGTGAACCGGCTTATTCAAATCACTTTTGCATCTAGTTCTTTTGCTTCCTGTATTTTCTGAAGTCAGAGTAGCCTCCTTAAAACCTGTCAGTTTGGCAGGCGACAATGTTAACAAATAACTATGACAGGTATGTGAATTATAATGCCGTGCTTTTAATTAACTTGCATCATTCTACTTTATTATTATTGTTAGCTGCTGCGACTCTTAATAGATCCAGTGACATGTAAATAAACAGTAAGCCTTCAAATCCCAGTTATTATTTGCTAACATAGCCTTATAATTACCATGCATGAATTTTTAATGATCACTCAACAGAGACAGGCCTGAATTCCTGAGTGCCGGCAGCTCCATTCAACAAAGTAAATAAGGTACATCAAACCATGGGTGGCATAACATCTATGCCAATCATACAGAATGTGAACCAGTGGCCAGAATAACTCAGCCCCTCCTGGGCAAGGAGAGGCCACAGGGACACCTGCAAGGCTCTGGTGAGAACTATTCTAGCCATCAGCAGGATAAGTGGCTCAGATTTGTTCAGAGTTGGAATCTGACTGTACCGGCCCTTTGCAAGGCACAGCCCGGCCCAGATATCGGGCAGAGTTCAAGCCTTCTGGCCCTGAGGTCTGTGATGTTGGTCTGAGAACCAACAGGGTTCTCAAGTATTTCAGATCCCTGTTCCTCCTGGTTGATCAAGTCTTCTGGGAGGTGAGGAGCTCTTGGGACCAGACCTCTGCCGGAGGGTATGGTCCCCTCTGCCTTGAAGCCCATTGCTGGACCCAGCAGATCTGACCTTTTTATACAATCTTCCACCTTCCCTTTTTAGAGAAGGTTGTCGGTTTACAGCTCCTGAAAGAAATAGATTATCTGGACTCTTTTCAGTCAGGAATCAGCCCAGTGACAACACTGAAGTGGCACTGATCGCACTGGGTAAGCTCTGGCAGGCTCAGGATAGTGTGTCCATCCTGGTCCTCCTTGATCTCATTTGATACCACTGATTGGGGCACCCGTCTGGCCTTCCTTAGGATATTCGGAGTGGGAGGCACTGTATCACGCATGTCTTCTCCTTTCTTCCAGTCAGCGTTGGCAAAGAGATCAAGCTTGAAGCCCATGTCTGTGGGGCGCTTTGGGGCTCTACCTCCTCACCAGTTTCCCTTTGAAATGGTTCCTCCCTGAACAGGGGGTTGGACTGAGAGACCTCCAAGGTCCCTCCCAATTCTGTTGCTACCATTCCTATTTGTTACCCAGTCGTACCCTTCTTGGCTGACCAAGCAACACTGCCAAGGTCCCAGGCTGTGAGGGTGCCTGGGATATGGAACTCGCTTTGGCTCAACTCTGGCGAGCGGTTGCGGTGGGTTTAAAGCCCCCTCCTTGGGAGATTTCCCCTCTTTGACACTTCCCCAGTCAGAATCAGCGTGCAACCTGAAGGTCCTGCTGGCTCCTGCTCAAGGGAGAGTAGCAGCTACGGCTAGGGGTGCCTTTGCATAGGGTTGGCTTGCGCACCAAATGCGCCAGTTTCTGGCTCATGAGGCTCATGCCAGAGTCACCTCCCAAGGGGATTACTGCAACGGCCTCTACATGGGGCTGTCCTTGAAGAGCATTTGGAAGCTGCCACTGGTCCAGAATGCAGCAGCGCAGGTAGTTTTGATTATCTCTTGCTACATCCCAACTCAGCAAGCTGCACTGGCTCCCAGTAAGCTTCCAGGTGTGATTCAAGGCAGTTGTAATCTATAAACTCCTGCTTGGCAGAGACTCAGGCTATTTGCAGTTATCAGCCCTACAATATAGACCGGATCAGGAAACAGACAAGCCCCAACCCTAACCACTTTTATTAAGATATCCTGTAGTCACAAAATCTTGTAAGTATTGGGAATGGAAAGCTGCTTTCATAAATCTCCACCTTGGTAGGAACTTAAGTTTATGTTTACCTGTTTATTGCCTTGGTAACAGGACTTCGCTCTCCTCTCTAGAGTAGGACTGCCTTTCTCCCATGGTTTTTGCCTGACCCAGTTGTGGAACTGAGTGGGGCAAGCAGTGGGGTGTGGTTCAGGTCCCCTCCACTTAATATAAATCATCCCGTTGGACCCAGAAATCATGATTTCTCTGTGGCAGTGCCTGCCTTATGGAACAGCATCCCCTACAGATACAGGGAGCCCTGACTCACTTAGCCTTTCGCAAGGCCCTGAGAATCTGGCTTGTTTCCAGGCATTTGCGTCAGGAGTTTAGGAGAGCTCCGTTGTTCATGCAATTGTACGGTTGCATTGCACTTGGACATCCTGGGCTACTATTTTTAACTGTTATCTTTTTAATATTTTATAAACCCCAGATTAAGAGCATAGTGGGGTGCACGACTGCCATATGGGGAGGCTGCAAATGGGTGCTAAGGAATGTGGGTGGGGGCTGCAGGCACTACTTGCTATGGACTGGGGCTCCTCGGGAGAAAAAGCAGAGGAAGTGACTTGCGATCTTCCCTGCTGGCTCCTCATTGGCACTGCTTGAGAAAAGCGGCAGGAAAAGTTACAAACAGTGACAACTGCACATGCCCGTGGGATGCTGCAGCCACTGTAGCTGCAAGCTGGTTGCTACGCACCCAAAATGCCATGCCAGCCCCCGGGAGCGCTGCCACAGCCAGAACCTAAAGGGCTGATTGTAAAAAGCACTCATTCAATGCCGTCATAACTTTGAACAGTTGCTGAATGAGTGGCTGCAACTTGAGGAGTACCTAAGAATAGTGCCAGACTCAATAAGTGGATCATGTGAACAGGGTGAAAATGTAGAAATATTAATTGGATGAATCCAACACAAATTTCCAATAGCTTCATCGAAGAGGGCAAAATTATTTTTATCTGCAAGGCTTAAGAAACAGTGCAGGCTCTGCTTCCTCTGCGTCTGTGTTTCTCTACAGTTATAAAACTTGTTATCTGTAGGTAACATGTAACCCCACGTACAGGAGGCAACAATAAAAAAGCTGTCAATATGCACGAATATTGGCAGCATTTTCTCTGCTGCTCATGCCATGGCCCGTTGTTGATATCCCCCACTCCCCTTGCATTCCAAAAGAGTTGTGGCGATACCTTGAGGAAAGAGGCTGCTGTTCCTGCTTTCGGAAGCTTCGTTACTGCAGACGTTGTGGAACCGGTCTCTGTTTTAACTTTCTCTACCATTTGCACTTTAGTTATTCCAGGCACTTTGGGCACCGAACTAACAATCCGGCTTGCTTTCTTCATTCTTGGCTGCCTGCTCGATATACATTTACTAACAATCTGCAGAGAGAAAACAGATTTTCAAAAATTGAGGGCACTGTTATTTATATACAAACTATTCACACACCTGAAAATAGCCCCTCCCTGCCTAGTACTTTTTGCACAGACTACAAATCCTACAGTAATTCCTTCAGTCTCCCTGGGCCCTGCTCAGCTCAGCCCAAACCCAGCAGAAGCCTTTCAAACATTGACACCATTTGACTTAATAAGTATCAAGACCACATGCGGACCAAAACTGCACTAAAAAAATGTTTGCATTCTAGAAGTGTGATGGAAATGTTTCCTCTTACACCCATAGCAGTATAAACCTGTTGTTTCTTTCTTCTGCTTTTCCCAAATTCAGAAGACCTTTTGCCCTGCACTTCGTGACTTTGAAGCTAAGCAATTGATAGATCTGAAATCTTTATCCACTCTGATTCTCATCTCTCTAAGGATATTTATGAATTTGGAGCAATAGCGTTATTGAGGCCCTTAACTGAAAATATGAGAAGATTGAATTATCAGAACATTAGTACAAGTTACATTTGCTTTAACACTTCCTTTCTGAAAGCTGTAGAGAGTTTTTGAATCTATAGAGTTTATGGACTAGGCCAAGGACCAAAGTTTCTTTCGTTTCCCTGTATCTGCAATTTCGTATGTACATTCAAGGAAAAATGAGAACCATCTTTTTTCATGTAGAAATGAAATATAAATAGAACAAAGATCATTAGGTTTTCAAACAAGGTTAACACACTGCTTGTTGGGCAAAAGCTTCATCATTATAACTGAAATAGTTAAAATACCTACATACTTTTCTTATAATAATGCCGTAAGATTTTTGCCTCAATAAATTACTTAGTCTTGTTATTTGTGCCACTATGTGACAGAATGTTAAATTTAAAGCTGGTTTGACTGTTGCTAATTTGGCTGCAGTGATTCAAACTGTAGTCATCCTCCTGCCAGATTATTACAATTCATTCCACTAAGGGCTGGGCAGTTTCAGTTTATGTGGAAGGCTGCCATTCTGTTACTGAATATGAGCAAAGTTGGTGCTCTCTAACATCTATTCCGCAGAATCCACCCTGGTGGTCTTTGCTGCATTTCCAACCTACTTGAAAAGGTTTCCTTGTTGACTTAGAAGCCCAAGGGTTTGTTGGAAGGCTTCTCCCTTGACTAGCCAATGAGATCTCTAAGTAGGATTACTCGGAGAAATATTAAGGTGCTCGGAGTCTGTTACGGAACTCACGTTCAGACCTTTGGAAACTCAGCAGCCGCTCTAGTTTGGCATCCCTTTACTTAGGTTTTGGGGTCTCTTGATGCAATAATTGTAGAATCTAATACACACACAGGATTTATTTTTCAAGTACCAATTAATATGTACTACTGCCCAATGAGAAGCGCCCTGCATCCCTTGCCCGAGCCCATCTGGCGCGTGGCTCCATTGCTGCAAGAGCAGTCTTCAAAAAGCTATGCCTCCTAGAGAGGCCCTTGGACCCCGGCCTGCAAAAGGTCAGGGGGAGCAGAAAAAAAATATGTCCCAGTGCTGCAAGGTGTGCACAAAGGATCCACCCGACCAGCAGGCTCCTGGCCCCTTCTTGGCAGGTGGCAGCACACACTTGCCCCTCCTGCCTTCCAGTCTGCAGGACGTTTCTGTGACCCCCCTCCCCACATGCAGCGGAAACATGAACAGATAAGCTAATTCTACTTTACTGTAAAAATGCAATTAGAATCAAACAGAACCTTACATGTCTGAAAGTATAAATCTCCCTGCTGCCTCCTTTACAGCCTGGACAACTAGGGAGGGTCCTTTCTGAGCCAATGGACCCACCCACGATGCAGCTGAGCTGTCTCTGACCTGACCATTCCCTGGGCGGCTTCTCTTCAGCCCACCGCCCAAGGTCTTTACCAGGTATTACAGGTGAGTCCAGTGCAGGGGAGTCAGGCAGGCAGAAACATTAAGGTCAGCTGGGAGGAGGCGGTTGTAAGTAGAGTCTGACTTGAATTTTAATAAGGGACTTTGGGGACACTGTGACAGTCGTAAATTCAAGGGCAGGTTTCAAGTTGATTTTTTTTTTAACTTCAAATGATTGCTGAACTGTCACACGAAGACTACCTGTATGTACTAAAGTTTCCTCAAACTGATTACACCTGCAGCACATAAAGGATAACAGAATATATTTTGAAATATTGTTGTCCACTAAACTGGATAGTTTTAGCCAATGACCAATTGTTTTTGCAAGCATACTTTTCCTAGAGCCACTTTTGCAATAGAGAGGTTGAAGAAGGTCCGGACTCTTTAAATTACCTCCAAACTTTGATCTGCAATCGTGTTTTGGTCAGGACTAAGCTCTAGGATGCCCAGTTTTACAATGTGGAGAGAACGGAACCCATACATGGTAGAAAAAGAAGGGACACGTACTTCATGGGCCCACTGCCAACCCTTACTCAGCCTGCAAGGGCTCTGTCTTCCTTGGAGACTAATTTGCCCAGGATCTGCCATGTTCTTTTCTAGTAAAATGGCCACAACCAGAACCCAGGCCAAGAAAAAATGCTTCTGTATCTTAATATGCACTCTTAAATATTCATTTAAATACACAAACTCTTACTCAGAGCCACACCTTATTATGCTCTTTGGAGAGATAAGATGTTGGGATCACACAAAGCTCAATCTGCTTCTACTGAAGCATCTCGTTCCTATGGTGGTGAATCGGGCAGTAGCAGTTCTGAGATTAATTCTAGTAATATTAGCCCCCTTGTAAACCAATGGAACTCTGGGGACCATCAAACTGCAACTCAGTTTTGGTTACCCTCACAACAACCTATCAGTCACAACGAGCTATGTCCACCCTCATCCTGTAACATCATTTGCTATTTGACTGGATGGCACACATAGTACAGGGATTCCTCAGTTAATGATAATTTGTTCAGCGACTGTTCATACTTATGATTGTGCTGAATGAGCAATAGATGCAACAGGTCCTCAGCGTTCCAGCCATCACAGCATCCCCATGGTCACATGATCACAATTTGTGACCTCATTTGGCAGCTTCCTACAAGCAAAGTCAATGGGGAAGTCAACAGGAAGTTGGAAGTCCTAGTCATGTGAGATTCTTGCTTAATTATCTGTGTTGTCCTCCCTTAACAATGGCAACCAGGACTGCTGGAACTGATGTCAATAGATGGCGTGGTCACATGATGCCCCACTATATGACTTTATTGCTTAGCGACAGCAATTCTGGTCCAACTGCCTTCATTAACCAAGTATTTGTGCTTGTTCATATTCTTTGGTGGAGCGAAGGTGGGGGTGGTCCATCCATCCTTGTGTTCCTTGACCTCTCAGCAGTATCAGCGACCATGGTATTTTTCTGCATAGGCTGGAGGCACCATGTTATAGTGGTTTGCTTCCTTCTTCAGTGATCACTCCCAACTATGTTGATGGACTGGAAGAAGGGATCGTGCCTGTGACCACCCACTTCTGAGGTGACTCAGAGCTTGACACTCTCCCTTCTCCTGTTTAACCTTTAGATGAAACCACTGATTCAAGCCATCCATCAATTTGGTATCAACAGTACAAGGTTCCTGCAGTTGTATATCTCAATCCATAGGCATACAAAGCAAAAGATGCTTGCTACTGCTGGTGCTACTGCATTTTGAATCAACTGGTGGGTCTTCAAGGGCAGCCCCACGTAGAGTGAAGTTGTCAAGGTGTCAATGCAGTGTCTGGAAGCTGTTCAGGTCTGATGGAAAAGAACAGACTTTGGGTCAATCCTGAAGAGCTTGACAAGACCGAATGGCCGTGGCTGTTTGGTCCCCTAGATCAGTGGGGTTTCATTAAGTCTTGGATAGGGACAATTTGCGACTGACGGGAGTTCATCTTGTGTGCCCAGGGTGTTCCTTCCTTGACTGGGGGGTCCTTCAGATGGTCACTCATGCCCTGATCATCTTGTAGTTGGATTACTGTAATGCACTCTACACCAGGCTGCCCTTGAAGATCAAAATGCAGCAGCACCAGCACCAGCAGGCATTTTTGGCTAGGCATGCCCAGATGTATTATTGGTTGACAGTTGGTTTCTGGGTGATGCTGATTGTCACCTACAAAGCATTTCAATTCATAGGACGTAGTTATACGAGGGACCATGTATCTACAATTTTTTGTAGATGTAGTCCAGGTCCCCCTTTTGTAAACTGGCCAGAATTTTCTGGAATAGGTGGCCATAACACATTTAAATAAATGATAATAAATAATATTCAAATGAATTCCCCCCTTCCTCTCCCTTCCATTCCTTCTCAAATAACTCCAGCCAATTGCATGCCCGTGCCTACTGTTCTAATGATAAATGCACCCACAAACTCTGCAGGGCTTACCGTAATTTTAATTACAGAATATCAGAATGCCTGGAACAACATGGAAGGAGCACACTAAATTTTGTCCAAAGCTTGGAACAAGGTGCTGGAATGGAAGGTGCTTTATTCCAAGTTTAGAACAGTATTAACTTTTCCACTGCAAGTTTATTTTAAATCTGAGAATAAACTCAAAAACAGTTACAAGTATTCCTTAACAGTAAACTGCGAACAATGTCAATCTTTAAATACTCCAAAGAGCACCACTCACACACAGGGGACTTGCAAGAAATAAAATTTATTTTATTTTACAGCAAAAGGGGGGGGTAGAAGAGAAGTGGGCTGTCATAAGACAGCTCAATGAAGACCAAACATATATAGTTACTACAGAAAGTAGGGAGGGAGAAAGAGGTTGCAATATTACCAGCTGACTCTGGCTTGGACAGGAATATGCTGCAACATTTTGTTGTGGTCCAGCTTGCAATAAGACACATTTAGCTGGACAGACACAAGCGTGCCATAATTTGTATACACCCAGTTCTTGCTAAGAATTATGTTAATTTGCACAATCCCATTTGAATCAAAGGATTGAGCAACAGCTTTAGCAAATCTTTTTTTAAGAGGCCAATAAACAAAAACTTGAAGTCATTGGTTTCCACCTGATTACTGCAGTTTCATCCTATATTTTACAGGGATTTCGGATTTAATTCTCATCTTTACTTAAGAGACAGATCTGCCAGAGACTTCATTTGCTCCAACCCAATTAGTCCTCCTGCTTTAATCTCATTACAGTACCCAAATCTCACATACTGGACTCCAGATGCCCAGTGCAATTCAGACTCTGTTGGAATTATGGGCACAAAGATCTCTAGTGACTTCTTAAACTATGCCATGTCCCAATTCTCTTCCTTAAAATGACTGATACGTTTGTCATGGAACAACATCCCCATCACACTCCAGAAATCTGGGACTTTTACTGATTAATGGCCCACGAGAGGCTTAGCTTTTGAATTAATTTTTTCCAAAGAAATAAAACACAAGATATACAATTTTAAACATACAGATCAAAGACGCCAAGCGTTTCCTACATTCAGGCATCCAGCCCCAAATCAGAGATAAAAACGTAGCACGGACCGATCCTCCTCTTCCACGAAGGGCTGGCACCGACCTCCCCCACCCCCAAAAGGCCCGGGTTTCCCTGGGTCGGCGTTGCCTCGGGGCTAAGGCCAGGCGGGGCGGGCAAATCCCCCCGAGGGCTCCAGACTGCTCATCGGGAGCGACCCGTTAACGGAGATTTGCGGCCAACCGGCGCCTCCTCCTTCCCAACCGGGGCCGCTTTTGAGACGGGCGGACTGCAACTCCCAGGATCCCAAGCGACGCTGCCTGGGGGATTCTGGGAGTTGCGGGGCTCGCACCTGGGCGGCCAGGACGAGCAGCGCCCGGACAGCCCCCGCCCCTCGCTGCCCCTCCCTCGGCGGGAGCCTCTGGGCCTCCCCTGCCCCGCCCGGGAAGCCGCCCCAAGAGCGCCCCGGGGACCCTCCGCGCAGCCCACCCCCTCCGGGCCGGCTCCCGACGCCGCGAGGGCCGCCTCAGAGCCACGGCCGCCCGCCGCGAGGCCCTCGAGGGGCGGCAGCTCCGCCGCGGACTGGCCGGGCCCACCGGCCCCGCCGCCGAGCTCTCCGGGCCCCAAAAGCCGAGCGTACCAGCGGGCGGCCCGCGCCTGGGCCGCCGCCCCGGCCTTACCTGAAGCGCCGCTGCCTCCTTCGGCGGAGGGCGACCGGGCGGGCGGGCGCGGCGCTTCTCCTTCGGTCCCTCGGCGCGCTGGGCGCCACTGCGCAGGCGCCGACGGGGGTCGCAACTGCACGCCCCGCCCCCAAACCTGGCGAGGGGAGGGCGCACGCGCATAGGGAGGGGCGGGGCCAGTCAGCTGCTGCTTCTGCTGCTGCTCTTCGCCGGCTGTGCCGTGTCCCTCCCTCCCCATCGTTCCCCCTCCCTTCTTTTTCCTCCCTCCCCCCCCCGTCCACGGCTCCTCTTTCCACCCGCGGCCCCGCGGGGCTTCGGCAGGCAGAGCGAAGTTGCCTCCCCGGGGCACGGAAGGCCCTCGGTCCCGGCGCCCTCCCGAGTGGGAGCCTCCAGCCAGGCGGGTTGGGCGGGCTGGTGGCGGAGGGCTGCGCCGGGAATTCTTTGTGGCTTCGGTGGCCCTTCCGGACCCTCTCGACACTTGGCCCCTTCTGGCCACTGGCAAGCACGGGAGCACCGCCGGCGCTTCCAGGACCGCCTGAACTCTGAGAAAATGGGTGGTCTTCCTTTCGAGGTGGGTCCGGGGGAAGCCCAGGCAGCGACTCCCCTCTGGAAGCCAGCGGGGTTTTGAGGGCCAGGAGATGAAAGCAGGAAATGCCACTTTGAGTGACAACCCAATTCAGTTGGGGGGAGGAGAAGGAAACGTAAAGCTCCCACACACACACACACACACACACACACACACACACACACGCTCAGGTATGTATAGCACTTAGCCCTTAGACTTATATACCGCTTCACTATGCTTTACAGCCCTCTCTAAGTGGTTTACAGAGTCAGCCTCTTGCCCCCAACAATCTGGGTCCTCATTTTACCGACCTCGGAAAGGATGGAAGGCTGAGTCAGCCGTGAGTTGGTCAGGATCAAACTGCTGGCAGTGGGCAGAATTCGCCTGCAATGCTGCATTCTAACCATTGTGCCACTATGGCATGTATGGTTTTGCTCTCTTATTAGCAGGTTGTGATAGGAAAGCTGCACATTCAACACATCCTGGTGTTGTAAGCCCTCCACTGCTGGGGAAGCTTCCGGAGAGGCTCTGTTAAGCTTCCAGGTGCCTTGGGCAGAATATGAACATGCACACTTGTCAGCATCTCACTCTTTTCCTTTAGGAGTTGCCCAAGCCAAGGAAAACACACGTTTGAGGCCAGGAGGTGCTTCAGGGCAGGTATCAGCACACATGGCTGGTGCTTCACCTCAGACCCATTTTGTTAGAATCAGGCAGCTTTTTTTAAGGAGATCCTTGGCAGCCGGTTTTCTGGCCTCCCTGGCAGGTGGGCCTCAGGTAGGGATCCTCAGAAGCATCCTTGGAGACAAATGCCAGCTTTTTCCTAATGCTGGGGATCAATACCCGATCCTCATTCCAAGAGATTCTTATGAACGGCACATACAATTCACAGCATCCTCCTATTAGGGCCACTTCAGTTGCTGCTTCAAGTCATAACAGCCTTAGAATGCCTGACCTGAAAAGTAGCAGCCATAATCTCCACAAGTGGGGTTGGAAACGGGCATTCCCAGACAAGCTTCCTCCCTCCCTTGTGCCCCCCCATGCCAATTAGAGAGAGATTGGCACAAAGGACCCAAGATTTACCCAAGTAGAACAGAAGAATCGGGAGCCACCTCTTGGTCTCTTCTCAACAATCCCACCAGGAGTGCAAAGCTTCATGGAGCATGCTGTGCTGATGGAGCAAAGCTCGCACTATTGAGACTCAAGACTCAACTGAAGCCTTCCCCGGAGAGAAGGACCACCTCCATGCCCTGAGCCTGTTACTCCCTGGAAGACCTTTGTAGGGCGCCTACATGCCACTCTTTGTAGGGCACCATCAAGTTCCGTCTTAGGCTTCAGGCAAAGCCTCTTGAGAAAAGGAATTTCCAACAGGACTAGGTCTCAAGGTTGGATTGCTAAAATGCCTGCTAACTTCTATCGCTACTCAACTTGCCATAGAAATAGGGGGGAAGGAGTAGGAAGCGTGGGAGGAAACGGGAGTCTAAGAAGCCGTAAAACCCTGAGAACCTACAAGAATGCCAAGGTCACTAACACAGGCGTCTGACGGAGAAGTGGATCATTCCCATACAACCCAAAGATGTATGATTGGGCAGAGCTGGTTTTGCTTCTTCAGTTCTGAGATGTATATTCAATAAAGTTTATCTTTTATGGCACTTCAAAGCCTTGAAGATTCCTTAATTTTGAGTTTGCTAGTCAGATGGCTGACATTAGGGTGATTTCTAGTGTAATGTGTGTGCGCACACACACACACACACAGTTTTGGAATGTCCACTCTACAATGCCCTGCTTTATTCTGCCAGTGTTTCTCAACCTTGTGAACTTTGTGTTGATTTTCACAATATATGCCAGACACTGTCAATCTTTCCAGCTTGCTCAAAAAGGATCAGGCCATAATGGGCAAGTGCCTTAAAGTTTTAGGCAAGTGAAATGCAAGAATAAATCACCCAGGCTGGATATGTAAACTATTAACTTTACATTGAAGTGCTCTAGGGCTTGTATAGCTTCCTAGGTATGTGGGGGTGAAAGAGGAATTGCTGGCAAGCCCCTCTTCTCTCTGGTCAGCTGGGGAAGAGAATTCCTCTGCAGAAAACAGCACATTTGCATTTGCCACATTAGTGCCTTAAGAAAGTGTTGGGTGTGCATGAATGCAGTTGGAATTTTAAGATCCCGTTAGTGCTGCCTTAGGGACTGAATCCCTCTAGGAAATTCAATCAAAAGATTTGTCCTACTTCCTCTAAAAGCTGTGCTTACAAGACACATTGATAATATGACTTACACAATTGAGAGTTTTCCAGGTTTACAACAGCTAACTACATGGGCTGGATTCAGGGGTAAGATCGTGCATCAACCATAGAGGGTTACGGTCAGTATAATTATTTCAAGGGTTGTTTTCATCTTATGAGTGGACTTGTGGAACCTCAGTGACTCTAGGATGCTGTGATATTCCCAAAGTGACACCGTGTCTTTTTTCTCCTTTTATGCATGAACAGTAATCATACATATATATTGAAACTATAAATGAAAAAGGCGCCAGGCTTTGAACTACCAAGTTAGCAATGGACAAATCCTGAACAGGGTTCGCACCTCGTACGGCGTCTGCCGGGAGTCTCTGTATAAACGGGGCATAGCATCCTCCCCTCCCTGTGACTGTGGGCTCCCAAGTCAAACACAGTTGACCGGCTGTAAACTTAAGGGCATATGCTGCTCCAGTATCTGATTTTTAAAAATATATAAACGCTGCGCTTCAATGGTTAGATGGCCTAGAGACATTAGTATTTGAACATAGATCTTTTAACATTTATTTTTTATTGTGTTTTATTAATCTAGATTGCTAGTTCATGTATGTTATGCCATATGCTAAATAAATAAATTGAAACTAGTGAATAAGACTTATCTGATGGACATTTGAATGGTGGCTAAGTTTTCATGTGATGACCTGGCTTTGAGGACAATTAGATTGCCTAATTGTAGTCCATTCCTATAGAATGCAGTAGAAGCTCTTGGTGTGGAAAGAAGCTTCTGCCTGACAACTGTGATGTGACCTTCAAAACTACAGGTAGATCCTTGATCAGCAGAGTAGAATCCGAATACCAAAAGGTTTGCACAAACAGGATGAGGGGAGACTTGCCGAGGGACAAAACTTACAGGGAAAGGACAATCAAAGCTGTGTAAAATTGGTTCTTGACTTTATCATTTCATCGTTAAAGACACGGGAGGGGGAGGGTTTTGTAACTGGCTGTCTTTGGACAACACATTTAATGTTAATTTAATCGTGGTTTATTCAAACCAGTTTCCTAGGTTTACATAACACACTGAACCACAAACTAATCCCACTGGCTGGATTGGCACAAAATTGCATCATCTGCAACATCTTCCAGGTGTTGGGACTGTATCTCCAGCAGGAAGTCATTCAGCAACAGCCAGAAGTTGTGCGTTGTTCATTCATGTAAGATTAAAACATAAGTCAGCTATTTTGCAATTCAGTGTTTTGTACAAATACAGCCACTGGCTGTTTTAAAGTAAAGCAGGGTCAAGGAAAATTATTCTTGGAGCCACTTCACAAAAAAAATAATAATAGAAAAATAGAAGGGATTGGAGGAACTTGAGGGATTTGATGTTGCTACTTCTTGGAAAGAAAATGAGCTCAGTTCCATTTGAGGCATTCGTTTCTGAAGCACAAGATTATCACTTTTCAGAAAAGCATAGGTTTATAATTAAAACTGAAATTAATGCTTAAATTATACAATCTCTTCCATACCTACATGCCTGCATGTAAAATTTGCCTGGATATCAAAGCAATCCTCTTGCAGATCACCAACACACACTGTCTCCCTTTTATCTAGGTCAGTGATAGCGAATCTATGGCACGCGTGCCAGAGGCGGCACACAGAGCCCTCTCTGTGGGCACGTGTGCCATGCCCCGGAGATGGCGAGGGAATGGCCCCGGCTGCCCTGGCCTCACCCACCCAGTCTGCCATGCCCACCGCAACCATGCCCACTCGGCATCCGGTGATAAATAAGTGGGTTTTGGGTTGCAGTTTGGGCACTGGGTCTCTAAAAGGTTCGCCATCACTGATCTAGGTTCATCAACTCAATATTAGCAGAACAACTATATATAAATAAAAAATGCCAGAAAGGGCAGACAAGCAGAACGGATTGGTCCATTTCCCTCGGTGGGATGGCTTTGCTAATTCCTGCAGCTCTGGATATGGAATAACAATGCAAGGGGGAAACTGCAGTCATTCAGCAATCGTGCTGCTTAAAACACGGGTGTCAAACTCGCCACGTCACGTGACGTGTCGCAACATATTGCAACTCTTTGCATTGCCCGCAATGGGGTGGGCGCAGCTTCAGTATGATGGGGCCGGCAGTTTGATACCCCTGGCTTAAAGGAATCAATAAAATAAATAAATAAAAGCCCTTAAAACTTTAATATTCAAGACATGCCTCAAGTTCACAAAACAACACTGTGGCCTTCCTTAAACCTGTTATGACTTTTAGTGACTCAAGTGAGCTTTATTAATGCTCCCAATCTCTACAACCCCATTAGGCCAGCTGTTAATTTGATACTACTGGACCTTGTAAGGAGGACTGGAGAGCCTACAATACTTGTTTGAGGATTCAGAACAGAAGGAAAGGTATATGCCTTCCATTGTAGTCCAAATACTTTGTTGGGACTCTAGGGAATTTGGGGAGGATTCCCCCTTATTCTGTGGGTGAATAGCTGATGCTTAACCTTGAGCAAGGTTGAGCAGAAAAGGGTAACACTGCAGGCATGGTGTAGGAAACTCCTGGGCCAACATGTGGCCTTGAATCATTTCAACAAGATGACCAAAGGCATCCTCCTTTTCTCTGCTAGATGACAACTGGGGGTCCTTCAGTTCTGATGAACCAACCTGGTATCTAAATACTTTATGTCCTCACAACCTGGGTGCTCTTTCCCCTGTCTCTTCATAATGGAATAACCTACAACAGTTGCCTTAGAACAGGGGTCTTCAAACTTGGCCCTTTTATGACTTGTGGACTTCAACTCCCAGAATGCCTCAGCCAGACACGCTGGCTGAGGAATTCTGGGAGTTGAAGTCCACAAGTCATAAAAGGGCCAAATTTGAAGACCCCTGCCTTAGAAGAATAAATATATGGCTGGCTGATGGAATGAGGAAGCTTCAGTCTAGACTTTCATTATAGGGTTATAATGCTGCCTCAAATAATAGTAATAATATGATCACATTTAGCTTCGTTTTTTAAAAATCTTACATAAATGACTCCCCTATTTAGAACTCTTAATTCACTGAGGTGTCCTTCAGAAGGGACCTTCTGTGGATGAACCTTCTCCTTCAACTGACACAAAGATAGATGCTGCTTTTTGACCCTGTAGGTGATTCAAAGCCACAGACAGCTTGATCTTCCATGTCTGAAAGCCCCTTTCCGTGGTAAAAAGTTGGGAGAAAAAAATCCAGTTTTAACAAAGGATGACTAAGGAACAAATATATGGGCATGTCTGCAAAAGGCCTATGTATTTCATCTTCATAAACCTAGGTACATCACCATCCAAACTAGGACATCAGAATAGAGTTCTAACTTCTAGACTTCTGGGAGGAAAAAGCAATATGGAATTCCTATTTAAATATTTTCTGGTATGAGAAATGCTGTGATAGTCAGACACCACAAGCTGGCCACTCCCATGATGGGTTATTTCCCAGTGTTAAAATAGCTGAATTTTAACTCAAGGATCAGAGCAGCTATGGAGGCTCGTGCTTCTGTAGTGATTTTTAGCCCCCTTTAACAAGCAGAATTCCGTTACTTGCCCAAAGTATGGGAAACTGTGGGGAAAGCTTCTCAGTCCCTATTCATAACGTCTCTGAACAAAATCAGAATTTCAGTTTAGCTTCCTGGTCTCTCACCAGTTAGTCAGAGTTGAATGTTTTTTTTAGCCTTCCAAGTCACTTCTGAACATCTCGGTAAAAGTGGCTTTCAATTAACAAGACAAAACTTATGTGGTATGATTGTATGGGACGGATAAGGACATTTTTTCTGTCCATATGAAACATAAAGAGAGATCCCTTCCTATGCGAGGATTCTGGGCTTAATCCCTGTTTCTGACTGCCAGTGCTGATTCTTTTCCAGCATTACAATTCATGAACGATGCCTGTTCAATCTTAAAACAAACTGTTGGAATTTCTGAAAAATATAAAATGCTCCCTCAATCATCATTGTACAAGTTATTAAAACATCTTATCAAAACATTTCTCTTTCCCAGCAAAAACAGGGTGGCAGTGAAAAAAATATTTTCCATAAGCAAAGTCTTTCCAAAGTCCCAACCAAGAAAGAGCAGAGAGGCCCAATCCTGCCCTCCCAATTCCCGCCAGCGGATCAGAGGAATGTTTAGCTGCTTGGGGGGGGAGGCCGGCTTGGGGCCAACTGCGGAGAAACCCACCGTAGACCCTTACGTTGCTGCAGTCGGGTAGAAAACTGGGCATGAGGTCCTTGTTTATGAAAGGGGCGATTTTGCAGATTATCTTCTCTGGTCTTTAGAATGCCTGAAAGACCTCCTCAACTTCTCCACACACCTCCCATTTTTTGGGGTCCACAGAAAAAGGAGAAGGCCTTAAGAGCTGGCCATCACCCCCTTCTCTTCCAGTCTCTGGCCTTTGTTCTCTAAGTGATTAGATGGTGCATCTTCGGTAAAACCTTCCACCAAAAGAGAGTCAAAGGAAAAAAGGCAAGGAAAAGCTTTTTTTAAAAAAATGTCCTGATTGTGCATGAAGCTCCTAATTTACTTACTTATTAAAAAGAAACTTGTTTAAATCGAGGTCTAAATTTGCAAGTAGTGGCCATGATGGGTGAACATCCTTGCGGCACTCCATGAGAATCCCCAACAGTGGCCATAAAAGGAAAAACCTTCGGCTCTTCAAAGGTGCCCAAGAAGAAAAGAATCCCAGAGCTTCCCAAACGTAACAGGGATTCCACTGCAACGGAATCCTCCCAGGAATTCCTTCGGGCACATTCCTTTCCCAAGACGGTTTGCTTTCCTCCGTTCTTTTCCTGATCTGGTGAAAGGAATCTTCCTCTGAAGAAAATCAGCTTCCTCCTATGAGGGCTTCTAGGTCAGCAGAGGGAGGGGGAGGGAGGGGGGCTTCCTCCCCTCCTGAAGGATACGGAAAGGCTGGAACGTCAGAGGGGCGGGTGGAGCAAATACCGCCAGCCTCCTCCTCCTCCTCCTCCTCCTCCTCCTCCTCCTCCTCCTCGGCTGAGCTGGCTTCTACACCTCAGTGGAGAAGAGGATGCTCTGCCTCTTGCTGTCCGGGGTGGGAATCGTCTCCAGTTGCAGGAAATAGAGGAGAACCTGAACCTGGAACGCAGATAAGAGGAGGGGGACAGATCAATGGGGGGGGGGGGCAACTGCAATGGCAGGCAGGGCCAGGAGAGCCCAGCGGTTCTCCAGTTCATCAGGCATTCAAAAGCCTGGACAACAACTTGCAAGGACAGCTTGACTGGCTTTCATGGACACGTAGCCCTCGACTTACGGCCACCATTGGAACCAGAATTTCTGTTGCTAAGCAAGGCAGTGAAGGGACTCACACCTGATTTTACAACTTCTAATTCAAAGGGTTCACATAAACTGCACCATCCAACAGGCCCTGGATTACTCTGCTACATCTGTCTACAACACCTGGCATAGCAAGGAAATAAGATCAACTGTTTAATTCAGAAGGTTAATAGTTCCACAGTTCAAAGCAACTGGAACTGGTCCATCTTGATGAATAGGATTCAGAGTCAAATCCAAGTAATTGATCCTCTGCCTGCTTAACAAATGGCTTGTCCAGGGCTTGAGGACCAAGGCCACGGGAACAGCCAAGTCACGGACTTTGCTCTAAGAGTGCTCCAGTGGTCTCACTCCTCAACTCCTGCATAAGCTGTTTGGCAAACATCAGAGCCCTTCAGGATTTACAACCTCCTGACAAGCAAACTCCTTGGTAAGGAACATTTCTTTGCTACCATCTTACTTTCTCTAGTTTCAGTATTCTTTTTCCCTTCTTTTTGGTCATTTACAGTACTTTTCAGTTACTTCCCTCCCTAGTTGGTATCTCCTGAAAAGAACCTCTTCTGAATTCTTCTGAGAAAGGAATGAAACAAATGAACATTATCAAATCTTTTCGGCTGCTTCATTGGAAATTAGGCCCAGAAGGGCATCCATGTTGAAATCTTCTTTGATCAGCCAGTTATTGGATGGCTGTGGGCGAGCCGTGCTCTCTTCTCCTGAACCGCCTTTCCCCTTTCTAAGCTCCTTGTAAGAAGGGGGGATATGAAATGGCTGGACATAAAATGGCTCTGAAAGGTTAACTTTGCCTGCTTCCCCAGGTGGGATTATGGTAATCAGCTAGAGAGGGATGATCTAAACCAGGGGTGTCAAACTGCCGGCCCACGGGCCGGACGCGTCACGTGGAAGCCCCGCCCACCCCATTGCCGGCAATGGCAAAACAGTCCCAATACATTGCGCAACGTCACGTGACGTCACGAGTTTGACATGTCTGATCTAAACCCTTTCCTCCCAATATGGCTTAGGGGCTCTTCCCTCATTTTCCCTTCAATCTAAATGGGTCCTAAGAGAAGTCTGGGCCCCTGTGAAACCCTGAGTTTTGTTGATCAGAGGACCCCAGCAAACATTCAAGGATCAAAGCTTCCATAAGCCAGTGTTTCTCAATCATGGCAACTTGAAGACGCGTGGACTTCCATTCCACATGCTGTCTGGGGGAATTCTGGGAATTGAAGTCCAGACATCTTCAAGCTGTCAAGTTGAGAAACACTGCCTTAGACTCTCCGTTTGCTTTTACCTGGGACATGACTTCGAGTGACCAGCTGTCAGTCATGGCGATGGGTTGCATTGGATTGGCAGGAATTTTGCTGTCCTTTTCTGACGGTCTGAGTAATGTTGGTCCAAAAACGGTGGCCAGGTTGTGAAGTGACATCTTGTTGATGTTCTCCTTTTCAGCAACTCTGAAACAATAGATAGGATAGGTGTAGAAAAGAAAGTAAGTTATTATCTAACACAGTTGTATTCAAACTGGGGTAATTACTCCCAAGGGGGGCCATCTGGGCATATCCTGGAGGCAATGGAGCAATTTGTAATGATTTGTTTCTGAATCACAGTCCAGTTTTGGACACCGGGCCGGACAGATTTTGCAGCCTGAGGTGAAGGACCAAAAATCAGAGGTTATCAAACTAGTAAAAAAACACAAAAACAAGGGAGTTGGCCAAGCAGCCCTTAAGCGCCTCCAGTACTTCTGCCAGTAGATGCTTGAGTGACAGGCTTCAGCTCCTGCTGGTCTGCTCCTGCAGGGCCAGGCAGGGCTCAGGTGGGGACAGGCTCCGGCCCATGAAGTGGGGACCATCCAGAGACCTTGCAGGCCACGCAAGAACCACGGCACCACTTCTTTTTACAATAGGTCACGTGGATTGATGTTCTGGAGCGTCCTTGACCATAATGGCTGGGAAGGCTGGAGAAAAAGAGCCTCGGCCTTACCTTTTCAAATGATCCAGGAGGAAAAGGAAGGTGACCAGGTTGGGCTCCGGGAGCGAAAGCAGCAAGTTCAGCATACAGCTTTCTTTTGCGACGGGGTCAGAGAGCGCTAGCAGCAGAGGAGGAGGAGGAGGAGGAGGAGAAAAGTTTTACAAACTGTGCACAGGGTTTATAAGTGCAGATACAGCTACGAATGCTTGTCCTGCCTCACCTGAGTAGTGAGCTAAGGTAAAATAGGAGAGTTAGGGAGGTATTACTGTCTCCTTAATTTTAGCGTGTTAAATTCAGAAAAGGGTGCTACTTAAGGGAGCCTCTGCCAGTGTGGGCCTAGGGCCAAACCAAGCCTAAAAGTGGTGAAGGCAGGTAAGCAGGGTGGACAAAAGCCAGGAAAAGCTCCCCCAGGGAAAGGAACAAGCCATTAAGGAAACAAAAGGAC